>NC_135780.1:3908914-3909191 GCF_028453695.1 Augochlora pura
CTTTCTAAATGAACAACGCCGGTAGATCGCAGATTACCGATGCGACTGGAATCAGATAAAACGTATTTCGTTACGGGGCGACACCGTACGAAACTTAGACGATGGTGTCAAGATGACCTAGTCAGATCCTGCCGCCGTCAGAGTACCGATTCGATGCGAAGGCACGAGGGCACCCGCGCGTTCCTACGCGTATCGATTAAGCAACGACATTAAAACAGGCGTGTAACAATTACGCGAGCACGGGGCGGATTCCGTGGTGGGTACCCGCGATAAGGGG
>NC_135780.1:3909291-4021901 GCF_028453695.1 Augochlora pura
TATTACAGTTTTTATCACATTTTAACTCAAGTTTGTAAGTGTTTGAAATATCTGAAGTTCACGAAGTCTTTTTACATTTTTTAAAATTATAGTAGATAGCGTTCATTCATAATTAGAAGTTTATTGCAAAATCTTACATGCGTCCCTTGATTTCAACAAATTTCTCTCATAAGCAATACGGGTACGAATACTTATGGGACTGACTGTATGCGAGTGCTTCAGTTGGTCGAATCCTCCGAAAACTAGAATAAAATGAACCGACCTGGCGAGTCAATGGAAAACGAAATATTCCAATTAATCGTCGTCGGTCAATTCAGTTCCTGCCTCTTCAATTTGACAGAGATAGCAGGATTGTCTAACAATCCCCACAGTTTCTTCGAACCGTCCGAGAAGATCGTCATTACGGTCGTTCCCTAACGTGGAAAGGAAAATGGCTTGTTCAGGTTCAAGGATTCGCAGCGAGGCGACTCGAGCCTCGAGACGGCTTCACGCGACTTCCCCGAAAAAAGAAAGAGAGAAAAAGAGAGAAAGAAAGACAGAGAGAGAGAGAGAGAGAGAGACAGGGCCAGCCTGGAAGACTGAAACATTTCGATAATGAGTTCCTTTCGTGCTAGCCGGGTATTAGAACTCATCCAAGGAGCTCTGATTACTTACGCTTAGCTCACTATTGCGACCACTATAGTCTCCGTAATGAAATCGTCGATTTTAAAAAATTTTTGTCCATTCTCGTTTATACCATTCAGGTGTTTCAGCAGCTCGTAGAAAATTTGCTTAAATTTAACTTGCTTAAATCTCTAGCATTTTTAATTTAATTCATCAGCTCTGAAAATTTAAATAAATTGTCAGGAATCAGATGTAACCCTTTGCAATCTACTGTTTTTAATTTAATTCATTAGCTCTGAAAATTTAAATAAATTGTCAGGAACCAGATGTAACCCTTCGCAATCTACTGTTTTTAATTTAATTTACTAACTCTGAAAATTTAAATTAATTGTCAGGAACCAAATACAGCCCCTTGCACTCTAGCAACAACTGCGAGACACCGCCAAACCTGCTTATATTTAAAAAACACTTAAACCAGTAATTATTATACAATTCACAAATCTCAAATTCATACGCGCAAAAAGCAGTAAAAAGACTTCAGTATATAAGTCAGAATAAACTCTTTCTTATTTAGAATTAAAACGACTCCGAGCGCGAAGGGTTGACAGACTTTCGATTCGAAAGGTGCCGAAACGCCGAACGAACGGCTAAACATATTTGGAAAAGCATTCGCGCCGGTTGCTTTGAAATCGAAACTCGTGACCTCCAGACACCAATTACCAATTTAATTGGTCCCGAGGCCAAGAACCGTTCGGCCGTGAGAAAAGCGGTGTAAATGTGACGCGCGATCCATAAAAACTGAAAAGATCGTATCGACGGAAGCAACAAGTGCCGTGGAATAGGGCCGGGGGTCCTATAATTACCCGGCTCGGCCGGCGCGGCCGCGATTCAGCCGCCGCGCCGTTGGGGATCCATAGATCGGATTGTTACAGAGGATATTCGATTTCAGTGGATCGGCTTACGAGGGCCAGTGGCAGAATGGGAAGCGGCACGGGCTCGGCATGGAAACCCGGGGCCGGTGGATATACCGCGGTGAATGGACGCAAGGATTCAAGGGTCGATACGGCGTCAGACAATCGACCACGTCCACGGCGAGGTACGAGGGCACGTGGGCGAGCGGTCTTCAGGATGGTTACGGATCCGAGACCTACGCCGACAGCGGTGAGTCTAATCCCTGCGATTTCACGTTCTCACAGAATTTTCTTGCTTCGTATTTTCCCTAGATTGCGAACAATAGAACTACCGAGCCATAGACGACTATACTATATATATTATTATATAACATATGTTATACGTAAATATAAATATAATAATATAATATATATTATGCACAAATATAAATATAGTAATATAATATATATTATATTTATTATATATAAATATAAATACAATAATATATATATATTACATTATAGATGAATATAAATACAATAATATGTATTATATTATACATAAATATAAATTTAGTAATATAATATATACATATTACATAAAGTACAGAAGTATGATAATATAACAATTACAAGATTCGATTTATTTGAACTTCGAACTATAATATGCACATGAATAAAAAAATCTATTTAAACATTTCACAAAGAAAATATTTTTTACTATTTAAAATTGTAAAAGAAGAAATCAGAAGTCGGTCACTGTAATTGGTTTGGTAGTTCTAGTGTTAATGTTAATTTTACAAAGTGCTAAAGACAACTGTTTTATATTATGCGATGAAAATTACTTTTATAATGCCCATGATGATTTATTATTCAATTATTGCATGCTATTAGAATTTTTGAAAAGAGATACAATGTTTATTGAAGTGACGAGACTTCAACTGTTCGGAATGAGAGTTGCCAAATAGAATTGAAATTGTAATAATATACTAGTTTAGGAATTAGTTGTGCAATTCATTCGCAAAAGGGACGATTATACAGTGTTTACTTAAAATACAAATAACGAGGAATGTCTATCTTGATTTATAAGGGCTAAAGTAATAGAATAGTTTAATGAAGAGATTCCGTGTCTGACCATATACGGACATAATCTACTGCAGCCTGAAGGAGTCCCCCAGTTATCCGACTTTCATATGTTGCTAAAAAATATATCTATTGCATTGAAAACGCTGCATATTTTAATTATTTATCTGTTAATATTAGTTTGTTATATCTGTTAATATAATTATAATTTAACTGTTAAACAACAAAAAAAATAGTCGAACAATTTTCCATCTCTTAAAATCAAACAATGTCAGACCATTATAACAACCTTGACAATTAAAAATATTCATTTATTTAACTCTCCTAATTAATATATATCTAGTATCTAGTAGATCGTCTTAATCAATGGCAACCAGGTAACAGCAACTAATTAATTCTTTCTATCAAATGAATTCAAACTTACAAACTCCACCTAGAAAACGACTTTAACTAAAAAAAAAAAACACATACACTCGATCTAAACAATAAAAACCGAAACACGTACACACACACAACCTAAGCAATAAATTTGACCGAAACACGCGTGCACCATACTTGAGCAATAAATTCAACTTAAACAAACTTACTCAATCCGAACAATGAATTAGACTTGAACACATACACTCGCTTGAGACAATAAATTTAATTTAAACGAACCCGCTAAGCTCGTGAAATAAATTCTTCGACCGGAGGCGTAAGAATTTGGAGAATAAAATGAATTCCGTTCTATCAACCGAACCGTGATGATAATCGAGAGAGATCCGCGATGATAATCGAGAGAGATCCGCGATGATAATCGAGAGAGGTCCGTGACGATAATCGAGAAATCCGTGAGCGTTCAACGACTGTTGTGAAGCACGCGCGTACAGAACAAAGCTGTCGGCAACAGATCAAAGGATACCGCGTGTCCTGGTCGGCCGATACGGCCCGCAGAAATCTGTGTCATCGGCAAGCGACAGGACACGTGTCCCCGACGCTTCCGCTCGAATTTCATCTTGACGCGAATTAATCGACCGGCTCCAACGATCCACCCCCACCCTCGCAATCTTTGATCGGACACGGTGCCGGCATATTCCGTTTCCTCTTTTTTCCTGCGTTTAATTTGTAGTTATTAATACGCGTTTTAATTACCAGCCTGTCCGCGAGCGGCACGGCCACCTTTTTCGCGCGAAACCGGGAACGCTGCCAGCTTGGCCGACGATCCGAATCCCGCGACCGTCGTCTTCCCGACGTTCTGTTTCGTCGGATTAATAATTAATAAGCAGCACAGGTCGTGCTCCATTCGAATTTCCGCACGGGGATCGAGTTCTATCGCGTTTTGTCATAAACAATAGTTTTTCAATATTTTTCCGCTTCGAATCGTGTCGCGCTGCTGCGATATCGATCGCGGAAGCTTGCGAACGGATAAATGACTCATTAATGCTACATACGCGACCGTCGCCGAAAAATACAACACCGACAAGATACAGAGTAGCAGCGAAAAGCGAAGAGAAAAGAGTTTTCTTTTTATTCCGATGACTGAGTTAAGTAAAAATTGATTGCAGTCGTTGTACGCTGATTTAGTCCCTTTAATATTCATACGCGATTAAAATGTAAATTTAATTCAGCTTGTGTTAAATATGTTTTATTTGTATAATGAGAAGTATTAACAATGCATTTGAAGATGTATTGCAATTATATTTAGATTAATATGCATTGAACCTATATTATCAATATATGTTAAATCAATATTATTAGTATATATTAAATCTTTATTATTAACCTATATTATTAAAATATATTAAATCTATGTTACTAATATATATTGAACCTATATTATTAATATATATATATTGATCCTATATTATTAATATATGTTAAATCTATACTATTAATATTGAACCTATATTATTAACCCTTTGCACTCGGCTGTCCCCTCTCAGGGGATAAATCGAATATTATTATAGCAATATTATATATACATATATATCGTATACTATATAATAATATTATTGTT
Organism: Augochlora pura; assembly: GCF_028453695.1. Classification (NCBI taxonomy): domain Eukaryota; kingdom Metazoa; phylum Arthropoda; class Insecta; order Hymenoptera; family Halictidae; genus Augochlora; species Augochlora pura. The sequence continues at coordinate 3,913,864 of NC_135780.1, forward strand.
TATAAGAGCTGGTAGGTAACATCCATGATCCAGGGTTAATATATGTTAAATCAATATTATTAATATATATTAAATCTATATTATCAAACGCACATTAAATTCATATATTCAATGAAAATATCCGACTATTTGGAAATTAATTACACCGTCTCAAGGAGCGTGCGAACGCTTTCGGCCCATCCCGTACACCGACCAGGATTAAATTCCAATTACAGCGTTCCATTACGTACATGCTTAGCAGGAAACCACTCAATTATTCAGCTGCTTTTCCACGGTAATTCCGCGTACGCAGACTGCTCCGTCTTAAAAGCTCCCTACACCCCCCTGAAATAATTCCGAAATCTTTTAAACGACACCAACGGACGGAAGTTCACAATTCGTCTTCGCAAGCGGATGATTAATGAGATCTATTTAAAGGTGCGCAGCGGTGTGGCGGTGAAGAAGCAGAATGCCAAAAGCAGAAGCTTTCGTGCGTAGCAAATAAATAAACAAACGGGGTCTTATCGACGTGTCGCGACGACGCGTTCGATGGCCGCCGGGGAACTTCGTAATTTCAACCCTCGATAGCATCCCCATCGCGAACCGTCAGGCGTCGGACCGGCGGACGACGTTTTAGGGTCACGTACGTTTGGAAATCGGCCTGTCGTAAATAAACCCACGTGTCCGAATAATGGCACCGCGACGGGGGAACAACTTTCCTCGCCGCGACGCTCTTCCGTCGTGTTTCGACCCTTATTCACCGGCGCGCCCTCCGCCGCTTTTCTAATTTCTCCACGATCTCTCGACCTTTCCATACACACGCTACTGTTTAGTCAAATGAAATAACAACGACACGGTTAATAAGCCAGCTGCGTTTACCAATTTAAAATCGTTTTATTTCCTCCCTGTATTTCATTATGCTTTCTCCGGCCATTTTTCATCGTCCGCGAGCCGTTCGTTACGCGTCCCGTGCACGCGTACAGCGATCTAATTTTACGCGGTAACGTGTAACAACAACGAAATTAATTTAATGGCTCCGATTCGCTAATTTCGCATCGTTCTCGATCGGGGATAGTCTCCGCTAGTCCGAGGGGGATTGTTTCGTTTCATTTTCACGCGACTCGCGTAACTCTTTACAATTTTCTAGTTATTTTTCCATCGTTAATACATTCTTCATTATGCATTCTACGCTTGTATCCGGTAAATGTATCCCGCATCATGAATTAATGATAACGAAATTAATATGCGAACCGCAGTCTCGTTTTAAAAACCGTTCGCGGTCTGAAACGTTCTGGAATAGCTCGCGAGACATCGTTTCGTTTAATCCGTCCCTCGTTGCGCGATTCGTTTACGGTTCTATTATTATTTTTCATCGTCGATACGCCCTCTGTTTCGAAGCCTCTGGACGCGGCCTACTTTAGTAATTATTAACTGGAAAATTAATACGTAAACAATACGCGCAATTTTAAGCGATATTCCAGGCGAGCTCTTGAGGGGTTATCTTATTTTATTATTATTATTACTCTTTATTAACGGGCTAGTAAGACCCTTTTGTGTTACATAGAGATTGTATATATACATAGTCCGGAATACATTTAAATAATATGAATTAAAAATTGTAATATAAGAGTGTGTCATGAAGTAATTACAGAGGGTGTGTTTTACTGGTCAGAGTTGCTGCATTTGTAAATTGGCTGAATGAATTGCCAAAGAAGTCGATTTTTGTGTTAAGTTTATTTGCTGTTCTTAATGCTCTGGTTATACAATTCTGAGATCCCAAATTGGTTTTAAAGCAATACTATGGATTACAAATCCAAATAAATTAATAAAGACACAAATGGTACGATCTACCCAGCGATTCCCACATCATTTCCCCCCCGTTCCCCGCGATAGTTCAACATTGTCCACGCGGCAGAGCTTGCAGAAAATCGATGGAAACCGTCTCGTCGCGGCGCGGCGTCGTTTGTTCGTCCGAAACGAGGAGAGCGGCCGGTTCCCGTTCGGCGCGCGCGACGCCGTCGGATCGTCGATTTATTTTCCTTCTTTTCCTCTCCGGTCCGCTTTGGTTTTCTTTTCGGCGGAGTCGTCGGCCGTCTGCGCCAGTGTTACGCGTGAAATCGAGGTCGTCCGCGGACTTTCGAAACGTGTTACAAGCGCCGCTCGGAAAATAGTTGGAGGGTGAGTCACACGATTTTATCGTGGACGGGGTCTAAAAGTTACTTTACGAGCCGGTGCCGAGCCGAGCCGAGCCGCGCCGGCGACGAGGGCCGCGAGATCGTGCTCCTTTTTGCATTTTCATGGATCGAAGAAACCGCGCTCCGGAGACCCGGCGAATTATGAATATTAAATAACGCCGCGGCGGAACGAGAACGGGAACGCGACCGTTTCAATCGTCGCGCCGTTTCTTCCCGCGTCTTCTGTTCCGTCCTTCGTCTCTCGCGGCGTGGAACGAGGTTAAACGTTGTCTGCGACACCGCGAGAAAAACCGTGCAGACGCCGGCGACAAGCTCCTTGCCGACCGCTGTTGCGCGTCCGCCTCTCTAAGTGCCCGCGACGACGCCGGCCGACGAGCAGTTACAGAGGCGTTCGAGTTCCAGCGGTCGCGTCGCGACAATCATTGCGGAATTGTGTTCAAGTAGCTAAGCACATGGTGCGACGTTCTCTGTTTTATATATTTATAGATACACTCGCGACAGACTTTACGCATTTATTGCAAAAATTGACTAGAGATATACGGGATAAATATTTAAATAACTTAAGAACTCTGCTACGTCATTTTCGATCGATTCGAAACTGTTTAAAGAGAACATTTTTATTTAACTCTAGGTTCATAGAATTATTAAACAAGATTTTTATTGTTCGTAATGATCTCTCATGGACCATGTCAAATTATACGACTATTTATTTATTAAAATAAATTATACTATTATTCGTTTATTATTTAAATAGCAGTTTTAGAAACGAGAACGTCTACTGAAAAGTTTGCATGCTTTACGAAGGGATTATTCTTCTCGTGTATCAATAAATGAATGATTAATCCCTTGCTGTACTATTTTCTTTATAGTTACGAGGATGAGCACGCTTTCTATTGTAATAATTTCTTAGAAAGAAACGAAGAAATATCTATTCTGTTTGTCTATACATATTTACTTAAAGGTTTAAATACTAATTACAAGAGATCACAATATTATTCCAGCTTAAAAGAATGGAATAACAATTATCCTTAATACGATATTAATAGAAATCTCTATGACGAGGCTCGTCAAAATACGGGATTAAAGAAGTAAAGAAGTAAAGGAATAACGGAATAAAGAAGTAAAGGAATAAAGAAATAAAGAAATAAAAAAATAGAGAAATAAAGAAATAAAGAAATAAAGAAATAAAGAAATAGAGAAACGAATAACGAATAAGATAATAAGACAGAATATTCGAGGCGGAGAGTTGCGCCTCAGAATGAAGCCATCTCGAATCTCCGTTCAGAGAGTATCGCGTTTCGAAATGGAAGCTCGTCCCGATCGACGGAGGAGGATCGATGACCTCGATCCTCGAAATCTTTTCTTCCCCGGGATAGGTTCGCTAGGAATCAGCTGCCCGTTCCTCCCGTATCTCTCGGTGCCCCGAAGGACGGTTCTCCTCGTCGGTGGAGCAACAGTTACCGCTGCTGCCACCTACCCCTATCATTCCAGCCCTCCGTGCCTCGCCGCGTGCACGATCACCAGCGGGAAATGAACGAGCAAATTGCGAGTGATCGAATTTTCTGTCCCGATACGCCACCGATCGGTCCGCGCGCGCATTTCTCGCAAGTGGCCTTCGTTTCGGAAATTTTCCTAGATGAGCCGTAGGACGAGAAATCTCGATTTTCCGGGTGAACGGCGAAACACGGCGGACTCGATTTGCCGCGTTAGAAATTCGCGTCCGGGACGCGCGGACGTCGCACGGAAATAAATATATTCCCGTCTTGAGATGTAATAAAAAAAATTATGATACGCGCGGAGTGCGATTTTTAAGTAATTGTTGCTAGAAATTCATATTTAAAGTCTGCGCACCGGTTATCACGTTGTTGCGCGTTATTGCATGATACTATTTTGTTCTGCTGTCGTTTCGTCGTTGCTTACATAGTTTATCATTTCTTTTTTATTATATTATAAATATATTTGGTTATATATTGTTAGAACAGTGTCCGTAATATGTGTAAAAAAAATTTCGAGCCTAACTCTGAAATGATCTCTCTTCCTTTAAAAATTGACAGACAAGATCTGCAAATTTACAATTACCGTGTCACTTAAGACCAGAAAACTATATAATCTATATAGTTTATACTATAGATTATATATATAGTTTACATATTATATATATAGTTTATACTATAGTTTTATACTATATAATCTATACAAATAGTAATATATAATATATAATCTATACAAATAATTTGGTATAGATTTATTGTTAATTGATATTAAATTAGCTAATGCTTAATTTTCATTTTGCAAAAATATTCGACCCGCTGTAGGTACGATTCCACGAACGGTCTCTTGATAGAGCGCGATTACCAAATCCATTGTGAACGGAGAGGAGAGCAAGTGGGAAACACGAACGAAATTGTTGCGGTAATTACGCCCGTTGACCTAATGCTTCCCGATCGATCGGCGACGTCGCCGGAAACAATCGAGGCGGCCACTTCGCGCGGACGATTGTCGTAACGTTACATCGTCGGGTGTAACGGTTAAAAAAAGAAGCGCGCGCGTTGTGCAACGGCTAACTTTATCAGCCTTGGAAGGCGCGGGAGAGATGTGCCCGAGACGTGCCAGGAGAACAAGTCTCTAAGACGAATTTGTCAGCGATCCTCACGGCCGGGCAACGGTCCTCGCCATGACAGAGGGTACGCGCGCATCCTTGGGAAAACACGGCGAACGAGCGGAGAAAGAAATAAACGAAACGGACAGCGACAAATTGGACCAATCAATTTATCGATCCCCGGATGCCGGACGGACCTGGCCGTCTTTCCTTCGAAATAGCCGCCATCTTGTTCCTGATGCCGGCCCGTTCCCCCGCCGCCGTCGTTTCCAATCGATTCATAATTGAAAGTTCCAAGGTATCGAGGAATTTATGAAGACAGCGGCGAGATCACTGACAACCGGGAATGAATGGGGGGGGGGGAGGGGAGGGGATCGTAACAGGAGCCCGGCGGAACGTACTTCATTTTGTGTCTGACACGGCTCCTGACGGGTTCCGATTGCTTCCCGATGGAAAAAACTCGTCCGAATGAATTTCGTGGCTGGGAAACCCTGGAATTCGGAAACGGAGTACGGAGCGTCGCGAGATGATTATTCCAAGACGGATCGCAGCGGCACGGAGATTCCTTTCGATTTTGCGACGGGCTGCCTCCTTTGTTACTGAACACGCGTTGCGTCGTGGGATGAGAAAATTATTATTAATTTTCATTATTATTGCGCGCCGCAATCGGGTGCTTAAGAGAATCATTTACTACATTCTTTACAGATCTAATTTCTAGTCTAGCCTCTTTTTTCTTGCTCCACGGATTAACGATTGTTTTAAAAGGCTGAGTAATATTATTCCAAAACTCTCCTACCCGATCAGAAAAAGACTTCCATACAATTTTTACTGACCCCCAGCTCTGCGAGGCAAATTGTCTAGAAAATTGTACGGAAGTTTCTCTATCGTCCGAAAATAGTCCCCGAGTTTCCCGGCAAGTTTTCAAACTCGTAGGCACACTTTTTCTACGGAGTTATGCCAGCGGAACAAGGAACACGCGTCGAAGGGAAAAGGAGAGAGAATTCGTAAAAATAAGAAGCGAAAGGATGCAGTCGGAAAAAGGGGCGACGAGATACAAAAGCCGCTGGGCGAGCGATGGGGTTGGCCGAGGGGCGGAGGGAGTGCACGGTGCAGATAAGTTTTATTGCGTTTCATCTCGCCTGGCGCACTTGAGCGCTTTATTTAGAGCCGCTGGAGCCAGCTGCCCGCGTTTCCCGATCCCGCGGCGCCCCGTGTCAAGGAAGAAACGTTGCGCGATGATGTATGCCCGGCCGTAAAATCGTTACTTAAGGAATGCCTAACGAGCCGCTGGTAATTCTCGCGCGCGCAGGGCCGTCCGGCTGCCGCTCGGAACCCCCATGGGCACCCCCATGGGCCTCGCCCCCATGGCCCGCGTCGGACACGAAGGGAAATTTTAATCCGGAATGTGGCGCGATCGACGAAGAAAACAAGACCGAGATCGCGACGCGTAAATCGACTTTGTTTACTGAGACCGCGGAGAACCACTGACCTGGAAAACGCTTCTCGTCTTTCCCGCGATCAGAGGATCATCCTTGGCCAATGTAAAAGAAACGCTATCTTTAGGATCTTTCTTAAAGACATTGACGGCCGCACCCGTCAAACGAATCCTTTGGTTAAAAGCACAATTCTTTCCTTGAAAAACCGTGAAGATTATCCGAGCAACAATTACTTGTTTAATCGACGACGGTATTAGACCAAAGAATTAAGCGATCGATAATTTTTAGATATTTTTATCGGCTTAGATATATTAATTCTATGAATTTTAGATATTTTTGTCGGCTTAGAGAATCAACCCTTTGCACTCGAAGCCATTTTAACTGTAATTCTAGAATAACTTTTCCGAGATATAGAATTTCCATTGTACAAGACGAAATGTATTTTCTCCATATGAAATTAAATCTTGTAACGCGCGCAACAACAGTTATTTCATAATTTTTCTAATCGAATTTTTCATGATTTAAAAATTCTTTTTGAACGTTCTGTAACAATTTTAGTGGTGCCTCGGAGTCACCACTCCATTGCAAAGGGTTAATTATTGCTGTCGGCGAATCTAGATTCCAATCTTGACAATAATGGAGCGAAAGGTCTTTTCACGTTTATAAAATAATGAATTTATATCCTCGAAGACGCGCGTGTATCTGTAGAACGACCGACGACAGAGAATTTTAATAAATAAGCGATCCATCTCGGCGTGGCGACAGCTCGAAGCCAGATCGCCGCGGTGATTAATTTATCGTCCGCCTTGATCGAGCTGACAGCGGCCGATGAACATTTTTTTTCTCCTGGCCACGGCTGTTCCGAAATCAGCTATGAATATGGAAATCCGGGCGTCCGCGGATTATAAAAATCAATCCGACGCGATCGGGTATCCGCGAGCGAATTCACCCTGAAACCAGGGGAACTCGCCTCTGCGCGCCTATCGACGCTGGAACGAGGCTCCGGTTAGAACACACAATTTATAGATTCACTTTGCAGCTCTTGTCTCGTTCTCTGTGCCGCGGAGATCAAAGCCACTCGACGGCGCACTCCGACGATACTCGCGATTCGTCTTTCGATCCATAAGCTGAGAGGACGTGGCATCGATCACCGTTCCATTGAGCCGTGCAAGCGACAACGGAGTGCGAGGATTTTCTTCGAGTACTGTGAACGTTTCCTTAACCCATCGCCGCATTTTGACGAGTCTGGTTCGTCGTAGAGATTTCTATTAATATCTTGTTAAATATAAATTTTATACCATTCTTTTAACCCGGAATAAAATTCCGTCCTCTTGTCATCGGTATTTAACAGTAAACCTACCAAGTCGGTCATAATGACCGATTCAACAATTTTTCATTTAAAATATTTTCGATTACAGAGTCTTTTACAGACGAAATTATTAAATGGATGTCACGATCGAAGCGTAAATTATAATACAAATGACAGAAAGTCTAAGTAAATCCAGTCTTGCCATTTTTCTAAAGCAAAACGCGTGGCCACTGTTCGAGCTCGGTAGGTTTAGTGTTAACCATTCGAGTAAAAGGAAGACAAACGCAATAAATAATTTTCCTTTTAAGAAATTATTGCAGCAGAAAAAGCGCTCATCCTTCCGTGAAGAAAATAGTACGGCAAGGGGTTAAGAGATTTAAATTACGTGTCGAAGGCTAACAGCCTAATCTTCTGTCATGACGCGATCCTTATTTCTCGATTTGTTAATTTAATTTTGACTTTAAAAGCGTTAATTAAATTTTTGACTTTAAGCGTTTTTAATCGAAGAAACGACGCCTCGCAATTTTGTTTCGCACGACACTGGGCGCCCCGGAATTTCGAAAATGGGCCCCGCTAATTAGCACGCGCGCGCGCGCGCTCGTCTCGCGAGGCTCGCAGAGTCCGATTCCGGGCGAATAATCATGCTATTTTCGCGCGAATACACGGCACGCACCGCCGCGATGACGTGACCATGCCCGGGCGTTTCCCCGTATTCGCGATCGCCATCGGGTTCGTAGGCGAGCTTCTCGAAACTGGCGATCGACGTGCTGCATTTAGTCATCGCTCGCGTGGGACGCCGGATTCATTCCGGATTCCCTTTGTTGGAATTCCTGCTCGGAATCGCGATCGGTCAACGCGATACTGGATCGCCGCCATCCGTACTTCCTCTCCCAACGCGGCTCGAACGGATCGCGCGAAGTCTTCTGGAATCGGGTACCGGAAGTCTAGCACTAGTCATTGAAATACACGTTCCAATGGGTCATATTAACCCTTTGCACTCGAGTCACCACTAAATGATGAACAATGACTCTGAGGCACCACTAAAATTATTCGATCACATTTAAAAATAATTTTTCTAACAATAAGGTTTAGATTTGAAAAATGATCAAGTAGTAAAACTGTTTGTCACAAGAATAAATTTCGTATGGATAAAAATTGATTTTGTTAAATAGAATGGAAATACCACGAACCAGAAACATTATTTCAGATTTACAGTTAAAATGGCTCCGAGTGCAAAGGGTTAACGCGAGTTTAGCAGGAGTTAAATAGCATTTAACTCCTGCTTCTCGTAATTAGTTTTCAGAAAGAACCGCGGTCTAGTTATTAATTATAATCCCAAATTCGTTAAGTGATTCATTAGCAGACTTCAAATTTGATGAATCTATAAGATGAAAGAATAAATATTAGATGAAACATGGATATTATTCGCGTGTTTGAAATCGGAATAAAATTGTCCTACCATCGACAACGTTTAAACATTGAAATAAATTGCAAACAAATGCAAAGATCTGATTTATTAGTGACGAAGCCGTAAAAGAAATGAAAATGTGAAAAAGACTGGCGAATATTCCTTCCATTTCGAAAGACTTTCGTTTCGCCTACTTATTAGTAATTTATATTTGTTTTTATGAATAGTCCATAGAATAGAGAAATAAAGAGACGTTTGGAATAACGAAATAAAAGATGCACAAATAATGGAATAAAAATCGTAATGGTGTAAAGAAACGAAAGTTACATGGATCAAAGCAGCAAAGAATCTGTATAATAAAGAAACAAAAGATCTATTGAATAAACATTAAAAGACCTATAGAATAAACAGTAAAAAACCTATAGAACAAACGCTAAAAGACCTATAGAATAAACACTGAACTCGTGTAGTATAATTAAATAAATGTGTTTGAAAGAGGCGGGCGATTACGTGCATGAATCCCCAATCAGGGTATAATGCGCTCTCGGTTCAAGGGCCCCTCGAAAATATTCTGCGCGCGTAAACGGGGATTAAAAAACGGGATCCGCCGTTCTATTAACCGAGAAACAAACTATAACCATTGGCGCGGGTAAGCATGTGAAACCACCCCACTAATTTCCCGCGTTTCGCAGACCTCGTCGAGGCACGTAATAAAATTAACGAAGGAATAACTCTTCGTGACGTTCCGCGGAGCTGCTGCCGCGAGCACTTGGCCGTTCTAATGAACGTCTCCCAATTATTCGCACGACGATTACGAATATAACCGGCTGTAGTCGCGGAGAATGGGATCGGCGAAGAGAATTGGCTCTGAAACGTGGAACAGAAAATTCGACGGGTCCGCCGTTTCAAAACGACACGCGTCAGAAAAAAATGTTTGTCAAATCTGCATTGTGAAAAGATTTCGGAAAAAAAACATTAATTATAGGTGATGAGGAGCACTTAGAGCGGATGCTTTATATTGCTTCATCAAAATGAGAGCTCCGAATGTATTTGTATATTTTTATATTTTTAATAATTGTGAAATTTGTTATTTGGAGCATGTAGAAATGTTCTTATTTCAAAGCTCATTTGAGACGAGTTTGTTGCGTTTCGTAATGCAATAAATATTAGGTAATTGTGTTAGATAAAATTATTATATAAATTGTATTATCTTAAATATTATGTAAATTGTATTATCTTAAATATTATGTAAATTGTATTATCTTAAATATTATATGAATTGTATTGCCTTCAATATTATATAAATCGTATTACATTAAATTTGATATAAACTGCATTACCTTGACCAATACATAAACTGTATTACCTTAAACATTATTCGCTAACCCCGTTGCACATTTAATACAGTTCTCTCTGTAAATTATTCAATGCTTTTTCCGCACATTCTTTAAAATAATATAAAAATGTTCAATAGAGAAATAAATGTTATCTCCTCGAATAATCGATTCATTTCATTAACCAGACGTTAAGATGACTATTTTTAACAAATTTCCTGCAGGTGTACTTCGCATAAAAATGTATTTTATATCAAGAAGAACGTCCCCTCCTAGCATATACCATTTCCAACGTTCGAATACAGTGGCAGATAAACGGCAGATAAAAATCGTTTAAAAAATTGTAACTGCACACGGCGACGCGTTAAAACATATAATAAACATGTAGCAGGCAGTTCGAAAGAAAAACAAGGAGACGGAGAGACTGGACGTGTCGACGACGAATTTAGAAAATCCTCGGACGAGTTAGGCTCGCGTCCCGTCGATAAAAGCGAAATTTCCGTCCGTTTATAATCTCATGGTCGCCGATTACAAAGGCTCTCTCGCGGCGAGGCGGCTACAATGAGGAGAGACAATCCAGCGGCGTGGCGCACCGCGTCCGACGACAGGCGGATCGGGTTGTGCGCACGAGGCGCGTGCATCGGTGTGCAAAGTGCGAGCGCGTTTCTGTGCAAACCGCGTGGAGAAGGACGAGTCCATGCGAGAGAGCCGTCACGGTTTATACTTGCCGCGGCTTCCGCTGGACGCGTCCATCTTCGAAGCGGCTTCGAGTGGGGGGCTCGTTGATTCATCGCCGCCCTGATTGAACCCTTTGATTGTTGGTCAAGGCCAACGATGGTGTCTACCTTTCCGCGCCGGCCAACTATCCAGCCAACCACCGCGCGGCATTTCACGGTTGCAACCCTTCCGGCCGCAGATACTCGCGCGGAAGCAAGTCGCATTGTTGCAAATATGGTGTTCGTAAATTGAGAATAACGCTGCGACGAGCAAATACATTATATTGTTGGAATAAATAATTACATGGAAGTCGATTGCAATTTTGTCACAGTTATGCCGATTCTACGTTGGATTTGACGGTAATTTTCTGTGCAGTGCGTTAGGGTTGCAAATGATTGTATATTATTTTTCAAAGCATATTATCTTCTGCTAATTTTGTATGATTTATAGAAACTATTTTTCAAAGCATATTATTTTCTGCTGATTTTGTATGATTTATAGAAACTATTTTTCAAAGCATATTATTTTCTGCTAATTTTTTATTTTGTATGATTAATATTTATTTTGTATGATTTATAGAAACTTCTTTGCAAGACGAACATTATGGATATATTTTACACGAGGTGATTTATTTTACGAAAAAATCATCTTAGGGGTATTTCTGCATTTTTTAAATATTGCATACTCTTGACTAGATTTTTTCAACTTATTTTCAACAATTTCCCTGAAAGAACGATGCAATTTATTCCTACATATTAACAACAGAATAATCTAATTACATTTTGATATTTTATTTACGCACTATTGTCTGATCCTAATCTCTTCGCATAAGATGTTTAAAAAAACAATAACCGCCGTAGGGGATGGTTTCACAGTTTTAAAACGGCAGAAAAGAAAAACTCGAAACGCCCGTCCGAAATAATTGCAAATTGGAGTCGCACGGTGACAAAGGAACGTTCAATGCGCAGATCGGTGAAAAGCAGGCTATAAAATTGCGCGCAGCTGATTAAGCCCTCGACGAAATCCCTCTGTTCTCCCGCGAGCTTCATTCAACGATCGGGCCGCGTCTTCGTCCACTTTTCAGAATTAAAAATTGCAAACGAGCACACGATCGAATAGCTCGACGCTTGGAAAAAAAAGCGGCGCGGTTCAAAACGAATGAGACGGCGAGAAAGAGAGAAGAAGAGAGAGGGAGAGAGAGAAAAGAAGAGAGAGGGAGAGGAGAGAGAGAGACCCGGTCCGGGTCGTTTTAATCTCGAAAAGCCGGTCGCTGGTATTCCGCGGCGGAAAAAAAAAATAAGGAACGCCTGCCATTCGGTCGGTTTATTCAAGTCCGTTTTTCCAGCGTGAAATCAACCCCCGGCGCGCATCAGCCTGTTTTCTTTGGTGAAGGGCCTTGTAGAATCGTTTCACCGGCACCCCCCTCCTCCTCCTCCTCCTCCTCCCGTTCCCGAGGCTGCCAGGCTCGGTGATTGCGAGATAAGCTTCGCGAGTGCACTCACGGTGCTCGAGGAGCCACGATAAGAATCCGCCGGCGAAAAGAAAACAGAAATGGCCCCGTAATCGGCGCCGCGAATGCCACCCAATTCCCTTCCTAAACGAAATTTTACTTCCTCGCCGTCGCCGTTTTCGTTAACGCGCTACGCGCCACCGCCGTCCGTTTCTCCTCGCAATCTCCGCTCGAGGTGTTTCCCTAAATGCAGTTCACTTTATCGAACACAATCCTATCTGCTAGGAGTATTAAAAATTTCCACGAATTTCCGAGCGCCTGCAAGTGGCCATTTTAAATTTTAAATAAATCGTACCATTGCGAGTGGTTCGAAGAAAATCGCTGTCAGTTATCGGTAACTCTTTGAAACTAGTCAAAGAACTGGGTTTTCACGGTTTCTTTCTTTTATAATTGCTAATACTGTAGGAATGATTCTGTCAGAAAAATTTTATATTATATTATATTATTTTCTGTTATATTGTTTTATGTTATATTGTTTTGTGTTCCATAATTTTATAGTATATTGTTTTATGTTCCATTATTTTATATTACACTGATTTATATTTCATTATTGTACATTATATTGCTTTATATTCCATTATCTTATACCATATTTTCTCATATTCCATTATTTCTATGGTATATGATTCTATGGTATATCTTTCTATGGTACTATACCATATTATTCTATATTATATCATTTTACATTCTATTATCTTACACTATTTTATATTATACCGTTTTATATTTAATTTTTATATATTATATTGTCTCATATTAAATTATTCCATATTCTATAGTTTTATACCCCGTCATCTAACATTATGTTAAACAATACTAAAAATCATAGGAAGTTCAAATACATCCACTCTTAAACGCGGCAGTGCCGATGTTAACGTATCTAGCAATGGAACGAAACGATGCACGAAATGGAACAAAACACTCCGGAGCCGAATGCCATAATCGAGCCAGGAGAAATCGAATTAATACACCATCGATGGAAAATAGAATACGAGTATCATAAAGGGGAACTTATCGCCCATAATTGCCCGCTTCTCTCTCATCCGTGCCCTCTCTATTTATTCGCCCTCCGATTCGTTCGTTCCGATCTGTTCCGCGATCGAGATAATTGCCACGGAGGTTATCGCCAAGACCACCCGCATCCCCTACGTCTGAATTGATTCGAGCTCCTCGTCGCTCCGTTTCCACCCCCTTTCCGCTTTGTTCAAACAAAATCCCCTTTGTAACTTGTACCCCGTCTGTCTCCCTTTACTCCCGGTTATTGTCCCTTTGTATTAGACTTCCTGGCTTCCTGCGCCTTCCTGTTTTCTTTCTTTTGACACACTCCGCCCGGTATTGGTTCCTTTCTCCTCCAACCCCCCCCCCCCCCCCCCCCCCCTATTCCCCCGACTCGGATGATTTTTCCGTTATTCGGCTGCTCCGTTTCAGTCGCCGGCCGTCAAAGAGCAGCGCGTCGATGCCTCGGTCGAAATTGCAGATCGATCGGTCGATCGTTAAATAATTTGTTTTTTTGCAGTTTTCTCAATGCTCGACCGTTGCGACGGTAATCGTATATTTCCGAGGATTAATTTAATAAATTCGTTTCTAATTTAATCAATTCTCCCTTCGCTACGAGAAGAATCGTTCGAAGTAACGAAATATGTTCTCGCTGTTTCGTGCGCGAGCAAGAGAGAAAAAAAAAGATCGCTTCGTTAACGAGCCCGGAGCACGGATAAATCCGTTCGACTCGTTTTAGATCGCCCGGTCGAACCGACACCCGGGATGACGATCGTCCCCGCGAAACAGCGGAACGTCGCGAATAAATTTCCCGGACGCGGGCGGCGCGCTCCGTCTTTCGCGAATTCCTCCCGTCGACCTTTAATTACGGCCGATAATTAAGCCCGGCGATATATCTTCGGACCCGGCTCCATCTTGTTTTACGGCTCGCGCGACGTTTATCAGCACCCCGCGCCTCCGGGGGTGGCAATATCCCGGCCCGGAGCACATGTGACTCTGGTTTATTACGCGGCCGGCTTATAATTCGCGTAATTGACACCGGCGCGCTAACTCTTCGGCAAACGGTGCGCGGAAACCGTGACCCGCGGTTACAGGATTGTTTGACGAGTTGGTCGAATTGAACTCGAGGCCTCTTCACACAGGCGTGTTCTCGATGACTCGAAAATTTTCTGGAAAAATATGTCGCGCGAACGTTTCGAAATCCTCTGTTGATTTTCTCAATACCGTTGCGTTAATGCTTTTGTAATCTCTGTTGTTAATTTTGTAGCGAGTGCGTTGCGGATTTTAGGCATTTGCGACGGAAATTTGATGTATAATATTATTATATCTGTAGTAATTGTATGAATAATAATATATATGATATTATTACTATTATATTATTATGTATATAACAATTATAAATATAATAATATTACGTCTATAATAATTATATGTATAATAATATTACGTCTATAATAATTATAAGTATAATAATACTTTGTCTATAATAATTATATGTATAATTATTATATTATATAAAATTATGACAAATAGATTAGGAAGATTCGAGAGCGTCGAAGTTAAATTTAAACCACGTGGCTAATAAGTTCCTCATCTTTTGTCCTAAAATCATTCAAACTATAAAGGCTCTATAATAGTAATCATTCCATTAAATTCCTCAATTAAAGCATTAAATTATAATAAAAGTAACAAGAAGTCTAAATAAACTCAGTCTTGTTTTTCTCTTACAACAAAACACATTCGTCGCTCCGAATGCTTGATATGCTAATGCTGTTATAACTATAATATTTTAATAACGTAATAAATAACGCCGTATATATTTTTTAAATACAGCAATAATATCCAGTGGGTGATTCAATGGTTAATCTCAGCTCTCCCGGCTCTGCTGCTCGATTGACAAGACCACGGAGTTGCGTCATAAAGTTGCATCATAAGGATGCATCATAAAATTGCATCGTAAAATTGCATCATAAAGTTGCAACATAAAGTTAAAATCATAAAGATTCGAATCTCCAAAGTGTTCATTTATATACCGTACACCATTGAAAAGTCTACGTGTTGCTTTAGAAAATTTGCAACACAGAATATACATAAATTATTCCCAAATTTTTACATCAACCCTTTACCGTACTTTGACGAGTCCGACACGTGATGGCAATTTGTAGTAATAAATTATTAAGTACTGATGTTATCCTGTTCTTTAAAGTTGGAATAAAATTCTAATCCCTTGTTATTAATATTTAAGCGTTTAAGTATATTCAGATATGGAACAAACATTAATGTTCTGCCTCTTTTAAGAAATTATACTAATTAAAAAATTCCTCATCGCAATAACTGTGAAGAAAATGGTACGCTAGGGGGTTAATATCTACTCGAATTAAGAATTTCATCCAGCATTTTCAAGTACCAAGTTTCAGGGGAAGTACCCACAGCATATCAATGATAATAGAGAATAAGAATTTGTCAAACCGGCGACGTCAAATTGGCGGCTGTTAAAGGATTGTCGAAGCACGCGGCTCGCAGCTGCATTCCGCAGCTGCAGCTCGCAGCCGTGGCTCGCAGATGCGGCCCGGAGACGAGAGACCGGGAAAAGGAGCCTGGCAGGAAATATCGGAGTGAAATGATTTCCCGATGGGAAGATTGATTCCGCTGACGAGCCCCGGGCATAATTCGTTACACGCTGGAATTCGCATTCATCACGAGCCGAACTCCCGCGGGATCCGCCTCGGCACCGTTTCCCGGCTTTCTTTCGCGGAGCGTGTGCCGCGCCGCGAGTATCCATTATTTAAGCGAACGACATTCTTGTTCGAGGGTGTGCGGCAGCCGTTTCATATTTATGAACCTCCGAGGAACGACCGCGAAATATTCGACCGCCCTTGTTCCCAAGCTGGCCGTTGAATTCGGGCCCTGCAAGGGTCTAAATTTTAGGAAACCCTTCGTCGAACTAGCTTCTCTCGCCGCGAACCCAAAAAAAGCGCGCAAAGTTAGGTTATGTCAGGTTATGTCAGACTTCCGTGCTTCGCGAAATTAATCGTCGTTTAATTAGTACAGCTATCCCTATCAGTTCTTGAATGATCTTTTAAGCTAATTTTAAAGAAATTTTCGTTTTATCTGTCGCTTAAATTGGCCTAAAGCTGGCAAGATTAATCGAGCCTTCTATACAATTTTTACAGCGACAAAGTTAGGTTAGGGTTGAACCATCAAGCAGCAAGTCGCATGACACGTGTTGCTTTCAAGAAAGACAAGGCGAACTGATTTAGACAACTTGCTATTTTTATCATACCGTATGCTTGAATTAAAAAATACTTTCAATGTTCCTAGGAAAACTGTAATTTCAACAATTGAAATGAAAGATACGTAATTGAGTTGACGTTGGACCTAGTATTCGATGGATGGCGGAACGATATTAGCAACATGCGCGGTCGTAAAATACCGGCTCCGTTCTCGGCTGTTTCACGAAATCGTTCGCGTGTTAATAGGATACGCTTTGTTCTACTCCGCGCGAAATTTATCAGTTTTTAACAGCCGTACTTCGTCGAAATTTAATGTCCATTGTGCCGGCGATCTTTATGAGTTTCGAGCACAATAGGCTCGCACGGCTTCCCTCGCTACGATCCTCCGCGACGAGGGAAAAAGGGTAACGGAAACTCGCGAACTGCAGTCCTCGCGATTCAATTTTTCTCGAAAGAGAAAACTCGAACGACTCCTCTTCGAAATCCGCTGCATATTTTAACGCGTCACGCACGGACCAGACATTTCGCGCGTAAACATTCCCGCCTCGAATGCATCTCCAAGCAGCTTCGAAAGATGCGAGCGTCTTCTAAGTGCTTCTGAAATCTTCACAATCGTTTCAGGGATCGATGTTCGGCGTAGATCAGAGAAGAGGGAGGATCGAGAGATTTTAACACTTTACCAACTGTAGACTATAAATCGTACTTTTCCCCCGACTGTGAATCGGTGCCATAGTAACCTATAATTTCTTATCTATTATTGAGATAAATGCGTTAGATTGTACTACCATAAGCTTCAATATTATTATATAATTTTGTAAATATTAACACTTTATCGACCGGTAGCCTATAAATCGGCTTTTCCCCCCGATCGGTAGCCTATAAATCGGTTGCCATAGTGACCATCAACTTGATATCTATTATTGAGATAAATGCGTTAGATTTTACTACCATAAGCTTCAATTAGTATATAATTTTGTAAATATTAACACTTTATCAATCGGTAGCCTATCAATTGGCTTTTCCCCCCGATCGGTAGCCTGTGAATCGGTCGCCATAGTAACTTTTAATTTGTTATCTATTATTGAGATAAATGCGTTAGATTGTACTACCATAAGCTTCAATATTATTATACAATTTTCTAAATATTAACACTTTATCAATCGGTAGCCTATAAATCGACTTTTTCCCCCGATCGGTAGCCTGTGAATCGGTTGCCATAGTAACCCTTAATTTGTTATCTATTATTGAAATAAATGTATTAAATTGTACTACGAGCTTCAATGTTATTATATAAATTTTTAAATATTAAATACCTTTCGCGATTAATA
Source organism: Augochlora pura (assembly GCF_028453695.1). Lineage (NCBI taxonomy): Eukaryota > Metazoa > Arthropoda > Insecta > Hymenoptera > Halictidae > Augochlora > Augochlora pura. The sequence goes on from NC_135780.1 coordinate 3,931,908, forward strand.
AGATAAATAAAATCAAAGTAGAAATGGAATTTTACAACCGGATGACCGGTTGATAGTGTCAAATATCTTTAGCGATTAATAAAATAAATAAAATTTAACATTGAACTAAATATTGACGACCGAATGCCCGGTTGGTGAAGTGTTAAACGACGTTCTCGCCATTAATTCTCAAGCGCGGTGTAACCTGCCGCGTTTTTAAAGGGATCGATAGCTGGGAGAACGTGTCATCCTGTTAACGTTAGATGTTACGATTGCGATCGAAAGGGCGCGGCTCTGTGGAAAGCGTCAGAATAGAGGAGAGAGAAAGAGAGAGAGAGAGAGAGAGAGCAGACATTTTTTAGCCGTATCGTAAAACTCGCGCTACGGCTCGACATTTCGACCGTGCACGCGGTTAACGAGGTTATATTGACGTTTAAAGATAGATCATGAAATATGGATCGCCGATGTTTACCGAATCACCGACACGTATCGCTTTGCATTCCCCTTTCGGTTCGTGGTAACGCGCGGCTCCGACCAAATGAAATTCCTCGATTGATGAGTTCATACGGTCGAATTGGCGACCGGGAGGGATGGAGCTGAGACTGAACTCCGTGGTAGTCTTTCGGAAAGAAATCTCTAAGTATATGTATAATAAGTTCGTGATTTAAAAAAGTTGCATCGCGAACTTCGCTTCATTCGCTTAGTGAATAAAACCGAAGTGCCGATTTCTAGTAAAAACAAATTTTAGTTTCTATATTTCAGAACTTCTATATTTCGTTTTCTATAAAAATTCGGAAACGATTTCTTTATTATATAAAATATTCTGTCACATTTTAAACCTGATATTCTAATTTTGATTTTAAGATTGCTGAGACAGTAAAACTCTTTCATAGAAAATAATTTATTTCAAATCAAAGTATATATTACGATAAAAATAGCGAGAGGTCCGAAGAAATGCAATCTTGTCGCTTTTATTAAAAAAACACGCGTGAATAACTTTTAATTTTCTGTATTAGAAAATGAGAAGCATAGTGTTGAAGAAAATTAGAATGTCGTAACTATCGTAACCAAGTTCCTTAGAAGAAATTATTGAACGCTTTGCTGGCATCAAAAATTGACGGTGAAATTTGCGACTGTTAACTTTGCTTTTCATTCGCGGCTTTCATTTCTTTTGCTTTCCCGATAACGTGTTCCGCTGTTCCCACGGTGGTGCATGCACAGACGGCGCACGGTGCTCGACGGAGGAGCAATATCGGACTCGTCGTTCTTATTTAATCCCGCTAATGAACCTGCTCACTGTCCATCTTTGTTACGAATCGTTAAATGTGTTCCTCGATTCCAATTCGTCCGACTTCTTACATCGTCGTCGGCCGAAGTAAAATTAATTACCGGGTATTATCGAATTACCCGGGTATTATAATTGCAATCGACTTCTCGCCGCGGCGTCAATTTCAATTTGTCGACCCAATCTACGGAAACCGATATAACATAGCTATCAGTTCTTACGTAACAAAATTTTAATTCCTTTACGAATCGACGATAAAATTCGAATGATCATTCGATGAAAGAACAAAGATACATTCGAATAAATATGAATAGAATAATTTGTTACAAGCAAAGAATAATTCTTACTCGGGTAAAATGTTCCACCAAAAAGAATTAACACGAATAATTGTATTAAATTTGTATTTATTCTAAAGGATTCTAATAATGACAAATTTCATACCTAGTACTTCTCTGTCGCTAATAACGTCTATTAATCGTTAAAATAAATAATTATATTCATCTTAACGTTTCGATTAATATTGAAACTAGATCGAAGCTTGAACAGCAGGATTTTATTTCAATTTAAAAAGAAGGGTCATAGTCAGAGTTTTAGAGGTTAGGTTCGAGAACGTCGCAACGAGTCTGACACCGTATTACGGTGCAAGGGGTTGATCTCGGAAATCCAGCGAAGGAAACGGCCGCGTTAAAATAAAGCACGCGAGATACGGGCCGTCCGGGAAAAATCTCATCCCGTGTAGTATATCGATCAAATGGTACGGGCGATCTACGATGAGTTACGAGCGATCTAAAATTGCCGATGGTCAGAGGATGAGCCGCCGAGAAAGGCTCGGCTCCGTCTAACGGTCCATTTATTTCTCATGCGTGACGTCGGGCCGCGATTCCGTGCCGAATGAAAAATTCCTGTCCCGTCGCCGTTCGGCGTATCCCTCATTCCGCATTCGTTACCGGGCTACGTTATTCTGATCGCACGCGCGTCATTTGGCAGCGCGAATGATACCGGCCCGCTCGTACAACAATGTTATAAATCTGCGTCACCGGCCACCACACGCCACGGTCTCTACGGAAATATTCGCGCGCGCTCTGCATTATCGGAGGATACGGCCCGCCGTTCTAATAATCGCGACCGTATTAGGAAATCGACGGAGCAAACGGGGCGCCTCGATTACCAGGTCCCATGGTGACACACCGTAGAATTCACGGAAAAATTGCGGAGCCTCGACGCAACGGTCGCAAGCCGTTTGAAAGTGACCGCGGGAACCGTAATCTTATGTAAGCTTGTATAAACTTATGTAAACTAGTCGCTTATGTAAACTTATACAAGCTACGCAAAAATTGCAGAAACGATCGCGAAGGTGCCTTCGACAGGAATTGTAATATTTATAGAAAATGATTTAGGTACCTGGCGGGAGTTTTTTAAGAATTTGGGAAAAATTCTACGGTCTTGCAGACGAATTGAACAGCTCTAGAAAAAAATATAGCTAGGTTGAGAGAAGACCTGCTTGTAGAATTTTTAGAAAATCGCGTCGAGATTTAAAGTGCAATTAAAAATTAATAGCGAGAGTTACGAAAAAATTGTGAGACGTTTAAACAGTACAATAAGAGGCAAAAAAGTGTAACTGTGAAGAAAATTATAGAGGCTTCAGAAAAATTGCAGCGTTTCCGGAAAATTAGCTCTAGAAAAATAGCACGACGGTAAAAATAGCTCTAGAATATAGCGTGACGATAAAATTAGCTCTAGGAAAATAGTACAACGAGAAAAAGAAAGGAAAATAGTATCGCAGGAGAGCTGACTCTAGGATAATATTAATTCTCAGAAAAAAAAGATTATAGCGTCTATAAGAAGGTTGTGAGCACCATGGAAAATTCGAAGGTCCAATTTTCTAGTAGCATAACCAGCGATAACAAGAATGGCTTCGGGTAAACAGCTTTCGATACGTACATATCCGGCTGCCTCACTCTCTCTCTCTCTCTCCCTCTCTCTCCCTCTCTCCGAGTCGAAGTTCATTTTTATTTTAAACCCGGACAACTTTCGTCAATGAACGAGGAGCGGCGCTAAAATTAGAAACAATATAGCCGCTGCGTCAGCACCGGCCGCCGATTGCCACTTCGATACCGTGTGAAGGATCCTCTCGTGGAAACAGGTTTCTTTTCCGGCGACGGTTTCCGCGCCCCGGCGAAAGTGAAATTTACGGTTCCGCAATCGATCTGCCGCGGCGGCGGCGGACGTCTAATTTCGACAGAACGTGACGACGACGCCCGCTGCCAGGAATTCGGTGAATCGGTGTGTACGGGGCGACGATTAACGAGTCCGCGACGGGAACAATCGATTCGCAACAAGTGTTTACAACGGAGGGACCATTTGTCGGCGCGGCATTAACACCTACGCGCCGAACGCCGTTCACTTTCTGCTTCACCCTGGGAACGCACCCTCCTTTAATATTGACGCCCCGGCCACCGGCGGCCACCTTTTAATGACTCCGATGCGGGGAACAGATGTTCGATCATTCTTTTTCTAGCCATTATTAAACTATTATTAGCACGTGATTAATAGACTGCGGACTTTTATGCGAAAGGAACATCGTCCGAGCTAATTGTAAAATGCTGGTGCTGCCGTTGATTTTGTTACTTGATCGTTTTAATGATTTCCTCTTAACGTGGGAGCATTTTTCAATTTTTCTTTTTTTGAGGTTATAGCTGATTTGTATTCGATTTATTAATTTTGTTCGTGGATTGGAGGGTTTTCGAGAATTGCAGGGATTTTGTAAATGATTTTGATGAGATATTTTATGTAATAGTGTAGCTCGGAAATTAATAATCGAAAAAGGCGGGTGGCTTTATAATCGAAGAAGTTTATGGGGTGAAAGTAACCCTTAATGGAGGCTTCGTTCTTTTGTAGACATTTTAAGATAACCGGGACGAAGAAACTCGGACGAGTCGACGAGTAGAAAATTCTGGTCGACGCGCGCGCGGCTGTTCCATCGAATAGCGAAAACTCTCGAGATTCCAGAAGCGGGGCGGAGTCGACCTGCCTCAAAGTTGTTCCGCGAGCGGGTCGCGACCCGATGTCGGAGCCACCGCGATTCGACGCGTCGAGAGATCGTGGAAGGTTCAAGAGCTCTATTAGCCGGGCGGGGTCCCGGGATTGATAGGAGGTCAATCCGGCGGTGATCTCCCTCCTCGGCCGCGCGAGGTCGAGCTTACGCATCGGCTGCCACGCAACGGGCGCGAGCCGTCTTCTTCGTCGCGTCGTTGTGTGCGGCAGCATTGGTATTTATAAATAAATGCGTCGGCCACGTGCCACGGAGAAATGGAATGGCGTTCGCGGTGAGTGCCTTAACTCGAGCAGGGAGGCTTAAAACGGATCCGGGGGTGGTGCCGCCGCCGTCGCCGCCGCCTCGTCCCGTCGGTTTGTTGTTTAATTTTCTTTGATGACGAAACTTTGACGGACACCGAGGTCGAGGTTCGGAAAAACTGACTGCAGCTGTGCATATAGGTCGCCCGCGGTGCGGCACTTTGATGATCGGGGCTGCGCGCTCCGAACGAAAACGGCCGGGGATCGAGAGAATTCGGGGTTGTTCGCGATTAATGCGCTGCTTTGTTAATTAACCATTCACTGGCTACGAAAGATATTTATTTCTTTGTTTTATCTTTGCTTATAATTGGGTCGTATTATCGTGTTATATACGTTTAAACTTTAAGAGTTACTAAATTTTTAAGACTCAGTCGTTTAAGTAATTCATGGGGGAAGTTAAGTAGCTAAAATATAAAATCGTAAGGAGATAAAAAGAATTCATTAACATTGTAACTATCTGCAACTTATCAAAATAATTAAAGAAATCGTCTCATTTTTATTTACTTTCGCTTCCACAAGATCGTCTAAGAAAATATCTACTTCGCACAAAAATATCCTTCGGCTTCGTACTTAATAATTTCCCTAATGCAACGAGGCAATTTTTGTACCCTGTACAAAATACAGTCCCTATTAAGATCAACTGGCATCATTCACCAATTAAAAATAATAGCAGCAGCACTTTAGCATCGCGAGCATCGGGTCAAGCAAATATCAAACAAGAAACGTACAGAGCCGCGAGACCGCACTGCGAACGATAATAACGCTCGATAAAATAAATAAAACGTTAGTGGGGCGGTTGCGCCTGGGAATAAAACAACCGAGACATTTCCGCAAGAGAGAGACAGAGAGATAGAGAGGGAGGAGAGAGTACACGGCGCAATTACCAGGGAAACGAGCGTAGAGGGCCCAAATATGACTTTCAATTAGCATACGCGAGCCCCGAGCGTCCAGTGATTATGTTCGCTGGATCAGCACTCGACGCGGAACGTCCTCGAACGGGTCGGCCGCAATCAACCGTTCCCAAAAGACTCGGCTAAAAGCATTTCGGCAACTCGCGCAACGACCGGGCAAACCGGGGGGGAAAGGGTTGATACGTTGATACGCGTCGCGAGTAATTCCGTTAGGCTCGTCCCGGAGAGCGCAGGTGTGCTACTCGCGTTAGCGCGCCGTGGAGGAGAAGGACAACAATTCTCCGTGGCAGCTACCGTCGCCCTGGGACTCAGCCGACTTTGCACAGTTAACGCGTTGCAGCAGCCGGCCAGGATCTTTCTCTCTTTCCCTATTCATCGGGGTCAATTCGAGTCGTCGCGCCGCGCCGGTTACACCGAACGTGTAACAAAGGTTCAATCAACTTTTTACACTCGATTCTCCTGCTCCGGCTCTGTTTGCGCGGAGTCGCGGGGTTCTTTCGTTGATTAAACCGGCGTCACCCACTTCGCAAAGTGCTGTCGCTTCCACTTACCGAGGGGAAACGCTAGAGCCCTTGGTAAACGTTTCCGGTGCCCGGGAAAATTATAGAGCCTTTGGAGAATGTTGGACGACGGGAATGAAGGTTCTTACGGGCTTTTGATGAAGTTGGAGGGTGGTGGGCAGGTTTGTAACTTGTTTGAAAAATTAGAGGCGTTTGGAGAACGTTTTAGAGCTTTTGGAAGTTATTCGGGAGCTCTGGGGGAATTGTAGAGGCTTCGAAAAACATGTTCAGATCTAGTGCAAAATTGCAGAGTCTGTGGTTAAGACTCTAGAGCCTTTGAAATATGTTGTAGAGACTATAAAAAATTTCGGAGTCATTAGAAAGTCTTTTAGAGCTTTTGGAAAAATTCTAGATGCTGTAGAAAAATTCTAGACCCTCTAGAACGCTTCCTGGAATTCACAAAACTATCGCAGAGCGGTAGAAAAATTGCGAACTCTTCAATATATACTGCCAGCTCTAAATCAAAACTACAGAGTCTATATATATAATTCTAGAGTCTTTGAAATACGTTATAGAGGTCCCAAAAAATTAGAGGACAATTAGAAAGTATTCTAGAGCTTCTGAAAAATTTGTATGCTTACGAAAAAAATTCTAGAGCTTTCAAAAAATTTCTAAAGCCTCTGGCTCGCTTTATCGAATTCACAAAACCATCGCAGAGGTCTAGAAAAATTGTAGAGCCTGCAAAAATGCTCTCAACTCTACAAAAAACTACAAAGCTTATCAGTAAAATTACAGAGTCTTTAAGAAACGTTACAAAAGGCTCTGAATAATAGTACAAGCATTGAAAGGCGTTCTAAAATCCATTGGAAAAACTGTTTTAGAGCTTTTAGAAAAATTCTAGAGCCTTTCACTGACTCGTAAGATCCATTAAAAACTGTGAAGCGCTCAAAAAGATTGTATGCCTATTGAGAAATATTCCCAGGTCTGAAAACAGTTTCTAGAGCTTTAAGAAAAATGATAGAGCTTCGGAAAGAAATGGTTAGCTCTTAGACAAGATCGCAGTCGGTCCCGGGGGACAGGTGAGACAGGTTAAGCCGTCGCGGGGCCAGGTTTTTCCCTCGATTCGTTTCTCGTACTCCGTTTTCCCCGAAGTCGCCCGGACCTTCCGCTGATTAAACCAGCGTCACCTACTTCGCGGACTGCCGTCATTTCCGTTTTTCGAGCGCCTTGCGTCACACGTCGACGCGTGGCCGAGCAACGCCGAAGGGGGATAGCTCGGGCATGTTCGTTACAGTTTTAGAAGCGCCTTTTTTTACGCGAACAATCTTTTTTTCTCTCGTCCTCTCCTCTCTCTCTCTCTCTCTCTCTCTCCCCTCCCGCCGCGTCCCTCGCCGTGCACTTCCTTCGCCCCTTTTTCTGCCTACTCTCGGCCGCGTTTAAGCGATCCTCCGCACGCCTCTCGCGTCGATTAATAGCGTTCCATTGAAAGCCATAAACGATACTCCGATAACGAGCGCGCGCGCGGAAATAACCGGGACGCGCGGATCAGCTAATTCTGGGTTTATTTCGAAGATTCTGAAGCGTACGGCGCACGCTTCCTGCCGACGTACGCCGCTGGAAGAAGAAAAAAATGTTCGCAACGCTTTCTTTTATCCCTCGTCGAGATCAATTTTATACATCCGCGCGCGTCTCGGCAGACTTCTCCGTATGTATATTTAATCGTTAGTACGGTAACCGAACAATCTCATCCAGGAAAGACTAACTGCTTCATTTATTCGTGAAAAGAATAATGATTATGCTCCGGTATAAATACGCTCGACGTATATTTAGCTACGCTGCGGTTCAACCCTGTTCGCTATATATTCGACATATTTTTTATACGATGTATTTATAATGTCATTGGTAAATATACTTCCTAATATGCTCAATGTATATTTAGCTGCGGTCAATGCTGTTCGCTTATATATTCCATATATTTTTTATAAAATATATTTATAATGTTATTGATGAATATACTTCCTAAAATGCTCTGTGTATATTTAGTTACGCTGCGGCCAATGCTGTTGGCTATGTATTCCATATATCTTCTGTATATTTATAACATTATAGGTAAATATATTATTTAATCACTGTGATAATTTTTGTTAGTTACGTTTTGTAAATCCAAAGAATTTTTCGCACCCGGACGACGTATCTAAGCTACGAATATGAAAATCTCTGAAATTAGAGATCGCTTTTAGAAGCGTTGAAATAATTGAACAAAAATGTGAAAGAATTGAATAAAAAGGTATTGGAGGTACTGCGATAAAAAATGCCTCGAAATTGAACAATACGATCGTATAGCCTCCGAGAAAATCGTGTTGATAAAATCCGTCTCTGTCGCTATCTCAATCTCCTGCCGCGTCTGATCGCGACCGGCCGATTCCACTTCCTCTCACCGCGAACCAGTCCATCTTGTACCTCGATTTACTCCGAGGACGAAGACCGCGCTTCGCGACATGTTATTCCACATTATCGACTCAATTTTCCACGAGGCATCGCCACTTCGACGATCTCGCCGAGCGGAAACGCCGTTCGGGCACGGCCGGGCCGTCGTATCGGACAGAAACGAAGTGGCTTTCGCGGTCGCGAAATCCGACGCTCGACTTTCACGTCCGACTTCCATCGGCATCGAAACACGACCGGCCGCGAGCGGACAAAAGACCCGAGGTCAGGTACGAAATCCGACCTGGCCGGGCCGGGGCGACAAGGTGGCCGGAGAGGAGAGGAACGATGGGGGAGAGAGGGGAGGGGCGTCGTGGTATCGAGGAGCATCCGAAAGAAACAAACAGACGAGAGGAAACGACAGGCCCGTGGGGTGGTTGGGTGACGATCCGGTGGAGGCTGCGTACCGAAATACACTAGCACGGCCGATTCTCACGAGCACAGGCATGATCGCGATTGCACGTGCAGCCGACCACCATCTTAGAAGGTGGCCGCGCTATTTCAGGCGGGCCAGCCGGTGCCATGTAGCGAAGCAGGACCGTGCAGATCGCCTCTGTTTACCCGTGGACCACCAATTCACTCGATCCGATACTGGAGCCCACGGCTTCGCAGAAAAATTCTGGCTAAGCGAGGGTTCGTGCTCTAGACGCGTTTTACTGCTTCAGTGGGATGCAAAGAAATTATGCGGAGTTCGAAAATTAATTGGAGTTGTTGAAATTATTCTTGGCTTTAAAGAAAAGTGATCGGGGCTCCGAGTAGCACCTTTGAAAAATGACGCGGAGGCTTGGAAAAAATTGTACGATCTTTAGAGAATATTGTAGCGTGTCTTAAAAAATTCTACAACTTTTAGGAGGTTTATAGGATTTATGAAAAGGTTGCATAGCTTTGAAAAAATTCTAGGACTACCGGATAGACCACTGTTAACCCTTGAGAAACATTATGAGGACCCTGTATAAAATTATAGTGACTTGGAAAATCATGCAGTGGCTTGACAAAAATTATACGACCTTTAGAGAATATTTTAGGGTATTTCAACAAATTATAGAATTTTTGTAACGTTTCAGAATTTATGAAAAAGTTGTATAGCTTTGGCAAAATTATAGAGGTCTGGAGGAGCACTATTAACAGTTAAGAAAAATTATAAGGATCCTAAATAAAATTATAAAGACGGACAAAATTGAGGCTTGAAGAAAATATGAGTCCTAAAAAAACATTGCAGTGCTTTTGGAAAAATTATAGTCTTCTCAGAAAAAATTTGAATCTCTTGAGAACAATTCTAAAGCTTCCAGAACACCTGTAGGATTTAAAATAAATAACCTCGACATAAGAATGCGTGAATTTTGGAGAAAACATTCTGAAGTCTTTAAAAAATGTTGCAACGTTTAGAGAAAGGCTTCGACGCTTTTAAAAAATTCGCAGAACCTTAGAAAAAAACTGAGGAACCGATAGCGAAATTATAGCAAAATTTTTATCGAAATAAGGGATCTCAGTCTTTTCTTATTGGAAAATAAGTTGTTGACTGTGTAGCAAGACGGTGTATTCTCCAATTGAACGATTCAATAACTTTCAGTGCATGTAGAAAATACGAGAAGGGACGCTTCGATCGGCGCGCGTGTATTGTTAAATTGTGAACTATAGACGGTATCGCGGATACGTTGAATTGGTCGTGGACAATGTTTAATTGCACGGTACATGAAGCCTTTGAATTTCGAGTGTGGGCGTCCCACTAATTTTGAACGGAAACCAAACACATCGGGGCTCGCTCGAGCTGTAACAGAGTTTCAGAAAACGGTGTATGTAATAATAAAGTAATAATAAACGTCGGCGGAAGGTTTGCATATTGAAGACAGACTAAACAGTCGTGGATGCAGCCGAGTTTCGTTTGAGCCGAACCGCGAGAGGATTAATTAATTAGCCCGCTCCCAGGTGCGTGCCGTGCTCGCCGTATAATCGTCTCTGGTCGCCGGGAGTTCTGCATATTCGTTTCAATTATGTAATCGTGCGCGAGACAGTCGACAAGACGCTTTCTTATCAGAACACCACGTCGGCGTTTTTCTGGCCTCGCCGTAACCAATACTATCGGAGTTGAAACGACACGCTAGTGTCGCCGTTCCGTGAGATACTTCTCTGGTAACCCCTTCGCGCTCGAGTGGTCACTTCGAGGAACTATTGAAATTGTTACACCACGTTCCAAAATAATTGCTACACGTATTGACAAAGCATAGATTTCAGAAAATCATTAAATTTGTAACTCTGTATGAATCAATTTTAAGATACAATTTTCCATGCGCGAAGTGAATTTTCTCACGGAAAATAGAAATACAGTAAATCAGAAAAATTGTCTTAGATCTACAATTAAAGCAGCTTCGAGTGAAAAGAGTTAACAGATTTCCATTGCGTGCTAACTCAGTTCAGGTGAACTGTTTAATTATGCTCATTGGATTGATCGATCGAGATAGCAGTCTTTTAATTTACAGTTACTCAGATTGCTAAAAAACTCTTAGAGATCTTTTTATTCAATATATTTGTAACAAGCGTTGCAGTGACACTGGTTAGAAATCAGAATAAATATTTTACCTTTGTAATATTGTGTTATTAAGCAGCTGTTTTAAGCATCTCGTAAGTCTAGCGGTAAAATAAGTCATTGAACAGTAATGCGAACAAACGAGGTTCTCTATTCGTGTCGTATCGCGTTCACCCCTTTACAAATTCGCACCCGCTGCTGAACAAACGAACCTCGCGCACCGGCTTGGGCTTTTACAAATAAATATTTCAAACGCTAGAAAATTCAACGGACGTTGCAATCCTATTATGAAATTTTTAAGCGACCCCGTTAGGGAATCTCGCCGGGCACGCTTTAACCCTGTGGACCTCTCTGTATAGGACCACTGTGCATTCGCAATAACGCCGAGGACGCTGCGGCGCGCACTTTGCACCGATCTTCCGCCCGTTGTTTCGAAAATATTACGTAATTATCGCGGCGCTAATGAAACGCGACAGCGCGGACCGGATTAAAAAACATTGGTCAGTGGTGACTTCGTTGAGCGGACGATAATGTAATCGGGTTAAAAAGGATATGAAAAACGCGCCGGAGACAGCGGTACGCGGAACGGTAGCAACATTTTTGAGTAATTATTATTTTTCCTTGGAGAAAACGTTCCTAGGTAAAATGAGCTGTAATGAGATTTTAATATGAATTTATCTAAGCAGAAAGTTGTATAAGAATATAAAAATTAGCTTTATTGGTTGTTTGATATGTTCGTTAGCAGCGTCGTTATTGTGCATAGTTATATTTCTTATCCTGTTGTGAAATGTGATAAAAATGTCGTCGAAGGGAAGCCATGAATTCTTTAAATGTAATGCTGTGTGTTACAATTTTTAATAACTGTGTTCACAACATTAATTTGATTTGATTTAGAATTTGGAATTTAGAGTTTAGAATTTAGAATTTAGAATTTAGAATTCAAAATCTGAAATTTAGAATTTAAAATCTAAAATTTACAATTTACAATTTACAATTTAGAACATAGAATTTGAAATCTAAAATTTATAATTCAAAATCGAAAATTTTAAATTTAAAATCTAAAATTTAGAATCTAAAATTTAAATAGAAAATCATGGTCGTCACACGTGTACAGCAAGCACGCTAAAAATAAAGAAACTATCTAAAACGAACCAAATGACCTAAGATTATATTTTCATTCTCAACTTCCCAGATAATAGTGCCACAAAACTACCAATATTTCTCCATACAATACCAACTCCCAAAACCCTTAAAAATGGACAAAATGGTGACGTTTTCACACGTTCCTTGCTACGTGTACCACCGATGGTTAAACTTGATCTTTAGACCAGGTGTACCACCGGTGGTACACGCAGTCATATTTATTTAACGCGCTGAAAACATATATTTTATAACAAATGTAATTCTCCAAAACATATTTCAACCAAAAAAAGATGCACTATACAAAATGCAGTATAAAACAAAGCACATAAGTTTATATATTTGTTACATATACAATAATTAATAATTACATTTGATATATCAATCTTTAGTCAAAATATGAAATTTCCCGAACGACAAGTCAGGCAAAAATATAACCTGGTAAAAGCCGAAATATGTTCGCAAAGAGATGGCCACACAATCGGTCGGGGAAGGAAGTTCGGCAACCGCGAGACGAAGAATTTCGGAACTGATGGCAGACAGGGTCGAGGGCCGAGAGAAAAAAGGCAGGCGCGCGCGATAAATTTTTCAACGACGAAATTCATCGATGATTATTTTCGCGCGGGTTCCAACGCCGGCTGTCGGGCCTGCGTCGAGCGGGGAACCTTGCGGCTGGTTGGGCACGCGCGACGGATATAATCCAGAAAGGGTGTTGCGACGACGAAGACTTCACCCCTCGCCAGCCCACGCGGAACAGGTTGGACCCCCTCCCCTCCCCGCCTCGGCTAGAGTAAATAGATCCCGGCGGAGTTAGAAGTCGCTTGATAAACAGTGGAACGACCGCGGTAAACGGTTTTTCCGAACAATCAAACTGGCCTGCCCGATGTGTGCCGAGAACAAACCCTCGCGGATAGTGATTAGGCTCTAATTGAGTGGTCGCGATTGGTTGATGACGTTCGACGGACGTCGGAATCGGCGCTCGATCGTTCGGAAACGTTTCGAAATCGAGGGCGACGGGACGCGAATCTCCCGAGACAATGTCACTCTGACGGCTTTTTTTTAACGAAAAGAATGAAAGATAAATGTTATTTTAAAACTTTTTTTTAATACGCGACAAATTTTATTTATTACTTATGCGAAAGGTCCTTTATGAGATATTCTACCACCGAAAAATAGTTCTGCTACTTTGATCGTGTATTAATATTAATATTTAAACACTGAAATAAGGGTTTCTGTGTAATTTAATTATTATTTATTTATTGTCTAATCAACGTAACTTCTACAGAAATCTCGTTAAGGGTACGTGAATTTTTAAAAATGGCTTTATGCATATTAGAATAATTTCATTATTCACTATTCTTATTCTTATATTAAAATTAATAATCACCTAGCGCCCTTTCATCCAAAAAGGATTCTACCACCTCGATCCTACTTTGTTCTAAACCCTACGAGAATTCTGAGCAACAGTTTATACTCTGTACAGAGAATTTCCATATCGAATCTCGATTTCATTAAAGCTCGACTAACGAAGAACGAAAACAAGTCCGTTGCAATTTATTGAAATTGTTCAAATAAAGAGTCGTCGATCGCGCAGCAACTGTGCCTGGTAACGATCCCGGAGAACTTTTATTGTCCATAACGTAGCGACGATTAACGTCAACCAGAATTACCAAAATAAATCCGGATAATTTAGATTTCGCGTCGGAATGCGACTGTAACAATCCCATGAAAAAAAATTCGAGAACGTCGCGAACGGTCTGAGAGAAAAATCGAGAATTTTCGCCTATTAAAATAACTGTTGATCGTTGCCACGTTACACCCCCCCCCCAAAAAAAAGAAAAGAAAATCCAAAAAAGATTTAATTCCTGGAGGCGTGCGAGGTGGCAGCGTGATCGCGGAACGAATTTCGCGATTCCAGTTACGCTCGGCGGGGGGATAACTAGAATTGAAATAAAGTCGAGGCACGACAAAAGCGAGAAATTCGATACCACTTGAGGCGCGCAAAGTGGAGCAAGCGTTCGAGATGGTGGGGGGGGGGGGGCGGGTGCGGGGGAGAGGGACGGAAAAGCCGAGTCGACGGAAATTCAATAACCAGTAAAAGTTTCCGTGGGAGAGCCGTTTCGCTCCCTCCCTCTCTCTCTCCCTCTCTCTCTCTTTCTCTTTTTCTCTCTGTTCGGCCGTGTCCGCGTCAAAAGAAACAGACGGCCGGCAGACGGAGCGCCGTGAAATTAGACGCTCGACAATAATTAATCTGGGTCGCGGGCTCGCGGAAGCGCGCAATCGATAGGCGACCGTTTTTCGTCGCGTTTTCCTGCCGCTTTTCCGAGAGCGCGCGCGCGCGCGCGTGTTTCCGGCCGAATACATACCCCGACGCGTCTCTCTGCTCCGAATCGCGTTTAAGCGCGCGGCGACACACCGAGACGTCTCCGACACGGGACTTCTTGCCCCGTAGCAACCCCGGAACATACCCGAAGCGTACTAGGAGCATCCCGGAAAGGGTTGACCCGGATCCACGGACCGGTTCTCCTCGAAAGTTTCAGCGCCGCCTCGTCCCCGGATTTTCGGCGATCGGCGACGTTTCTCTGCGGAGATAAACTTCCTCCGGCCGTGGTCTGGCAACTTTGGAATCGTATTATCGACGGCGCGGAGTCGGCGCGGGGGTGGCGCCGTGTTTGCTGACACGCGGAGTCAGTCGTTGACACGTGGGTCGGCGGAAAGTCTCGCCAAGTTGAGGGAACTCGTTTGATAAAGCGACGATCGGGGCGGCGATTCTTCGGATCGAGTTCGAGGAGATGCCGGACAGTTTGATGCTGTCGTGATTTATTCGAGGGTAACAGCTGATGGGATGTCGATACTGTGGCTCGCGAGGGTAGATTGGGTGTAGATGCGATATAGACGAGTGAAGATCGAAATTTCGTTTTTATTGTAATAGAATCGGGAAAAATTAACCCTTTGCACTCGAAGCCATTTGAACTGGAAATCTGAAATAATTTTCCTGGCTCACAGAATTTTTATTTTAAGAAATAAAGTGCACTTTTATGCGTCCCAAATTGATTCTTGCGATTTGTAGCAACAGTTTCACTGCTCGACAATTTTATCGATCTAAACTCTATTATTATAAAAATTATGTTGAAACGTAATAGAATAATTCTAGCGGTGCTTCATAGTCACCATTAGAGTGCAAAGGGTTAATATTAGAATTATAGAAAATTTATTTAAAATTTACTCAATTTTGTCAAAACACAAAACTATCTTCTACTGCGAGAAGAAACATTGGCCCAACAGGGACTCCCATGGGAACCCCTTAAAAATCAGCGCGGCGCTCAACCTGTTAAGGGTTGTTTCGAGCGTCGGCTAAAAGAACAGGTGAAACGGCGCCGCGGGACAGGTGAAATCGCGGGGATTGAAGAATTAACGGGGGTAATTAATCGCGGAGGGTATGTTTGTTAAGGTCGTTACGCGGGCCTCGTCTCCGGCTGATCGATCCCGGCAGCCTCGTTTCAGAAAAGTACCCGGAACGAGGGCTAGAGGGAAAATGGAGTCTGCGGGACGGGCATTATTGCGACCGGCTGTAGATATGGAAACGGCCGACTGCCTCCTTCCACAACCGGAATATTATTTCGCCAGCGTTTAAGCAAGTGGGTCACGCCGTGCTTCTCGACACGGTTCGGCACGAGCCGAAGCCTGGTCCACGAAATTACGATTCTGAATCGCTAATCTTCTTCTTCAACCCCTTCAGCGGCCGTTGAACGCGACCCCGGCTCTACCTCGGATCCGGCACCGAACGCTGTGTTCGAAACATTGGCTGGAATATCTTACAATGCGCTTTGTCGTTTCGAGACGCGAACGATTTCGTTTCATTTTCGACGGTGAAACGTTCGATAATATTATTTCAGTGATATAAAAATTAAATAATATAAGTATTTGGATGGTTATTAATACTTATATGGAATAGATGCAATTTTAAGAGTAAAATCTTCTGAATGATTTTAAGAACATTATTTTAGTAATATAAAGATTAAATTTTCTTATGCAAAGTTTCATATGTTTATAAGTGTTTATATAAAGTAATTTTATTTGAATAGCAGAACCTTTTTAATAACATTATATTAATCTATATGATACTTAGACGGAGTAAATTTTATTTTTATTAATATTATTATTATGTGAATTATATCAGAATTAAATTACTTTATTTTAAAATTATCAGATTTATAGAGACACCGTAGAAAATAATATATCTTTCCTATGCCATGAGAAATGGCAGAAAATAAATTCTGAAATAAACGGTCTCACATTTTTCGTTCTAAAATTGTTGGAATGGTGGAAAAACATTTGTAGAAAATAATTAAATTCTCTCAAGTCAAGCGTACATTGTTAGGAAAAATAGCGACGAGTTTAAATGAATTCAATCTTGTCGTTCTTATATAACATCGCAGGTCAGTCGCCTCTAGTGCTTTTAATGTAGTTTTAATGTTAATAAAGGCTCGTGAAATGGGAGTATTGTCAATTCTACCGCCTTGAATTATGCTGTGATAATATAGCGATGGAACGGCAGTGACATTACGCCTTATTTAAGATTGACATAAATACCTAATTCAAGATTGACATAAATCTTCTATTTAAGATTGATACAGATTTATTATTTATGATAAGCTTTAATTTCTTACTTAACGTAAGCACCAATTTCTTATTTAATGTAAGGTTAAATTTCATATTTAATGTAAGCATAAATTTCTTATTTAATATAAGCATAAATTTCTTATTTAATATAAGCTTAAATTTCATATTTAATATAAGCATAAATTTCTTATTTAACGTAAGCATAAATTTCTTATTTAACGTAAGCTTAAATTTCTTATTTAACTTAAGCATAAATTTCTTATTTCCGATAAGCAGAAATTGTTCATTTCAAATTCACATCAATCCTTGGACACGCTAAAATATACACGAAAAAGGAGAAGCAAAAGATTCCGTGGAAAATTGATAATCAACATATTTCTGTACCTTGTAAAATCACTCGATTGTCCTCTTGAAAAAGCCGACGTCGACGACGGTGGAGAATCCGCTAATTCGTATCGCCGGAACGACAACTCCAATTAGTCTAAAATGTATTACGTCGCGCGACCCGTCCGACGTTCTCCCGTTTCCTTCCGCGCTTTTTAATTATCGGTCCCTGCAATCCTCTCCCGCCAGCGTCCCTGCAACAGAAAATCATTAATACTCTCAATTTCGTCCGGTTGATCGGTCACGCCGGCGTTAATCCTCGAAAATAGAAGAACGCGGTATGAATCAGCTCGTATGAATGAGATGGAAATAAATATACAGCGGTGGGGATCCTTTGACGTTCGGCTGTCAAAGAACGCGGTGTTTAGGGACACCGTGGATTTCTACACACGTGCGCAAACAAAACGTCGAAGCAGGTCGATGGATACGAATGCAATTTTTGCCGGGGACAAAGGGCGAGGAAAAGCACGGAGCACCGTTGCCGCTGAATTCGCGCCGTTTTTTTTTCTTTTTTTAATGCTCGACGAACACGGTGGCGAGAGGCTTCGATGATTATTGTTGGCCGAATAATGGCGCCGCCACTTTGTTGATCATCCCCGTGCGTTGAAACGCGTTTCGCTTCGGCTGCGAAATATTTTTTGGGGAAAAGAGCCTATAGGATAAATTGACAAACGAATATTGCAACAAACAGGTTTTGAGGTTGGTCACTTGAACGCGCCGCAACGGCAATGTTTACGCTCCGCGAGGAGAAGATGCATGACCGAGGAGGATTCCTATCGAACGCGAATCCAGTTTTCGCCTTGGCCAAACACCTTTTGCATAGCTAATTAGATTGCAGATATTTCTGCGGTCGGAAGGACGAACGCAGCGCGTCGCGCGTTTTCACTTTCGACATATCGTAGCTCATCCATCTCTGGTTTTGTTCGCGAGGGAATTGATCGTCGACGTTGACTGAATTCATAGAAGAGTTTAAATAGTTAGAGAGCATTTAAAGTGTTTAAGCAGCGAGAATAGATGCAGGGAATTTTTATTTCGCCTAAAAGTCTGCTGATCAATTTATGTTAATATTTTGAGTCGAGAAATAGCACGTGCATTAATATAGATTTATTCCGTGGAATATCTGTCTTCGAGGAGGGAATAAAAATCCTGTGAAAAATAAGGGAAAAGTCTCTGTTACAATTTCCAGCATCGAATGATTAGGATGAAAAAGCTCCGGCACGGTGGGCCGTCAGTTAAAGCGGCCATCGCGACGCAATTTCGCCTTAAAGATGAAGAACGAGGATCCGACGTCTCCGCGATAACACGTGTCTGGTGCTTTCTGCGGCACTTAATCTTCCGCGATGCCTCAATTTCCAGTCTGTAACTGTACCATCAGATCCCAAAAATGTTCACAAAGATTCTTCTTTCGAAAATAAGTGCTTCAATTTGGAGAAATCATCTGACTTGAATTTTAAATTTCGAAAACTTCCATCGAGAGAACTCTCTTCTTCTAAGATCGATCCTGCGCAGTGCTTCAATCGTTAGAACTTTGCGCCTCGGATTTTTAAATTAAATAATTTAGTTAATGTTGGCAAAGTTGCAGGGACATTTAAAGAAAAAGATAGAGCCATGGTAATTCAAACAATTAATGGCCGGATAAAAAGTACACCGTCTTCCACGAAGAGTCGAACAGCTGTTCCATTCAAAAGCCGCGCGGACCGCGACCGAGCGAAAACCAAAGAGCGGGGTTATTCCGCGAAAGGCGGCCGTTAATGACCGGTTTTTACGACCGCCGTCCATCCGGTTGTATCGGCGGTCTGCAGACGGTCTGCGGTATCTCATCGGCACGGAATTTGCATGTTCCTCGAAGAGACGGAGCGCAACCCACGCGTCCACCCGGAGTAATTCCATCCCCGAGGCTCTCCCTCGTGACACGTCCGCCTCGCCTCGCCTCGACGTGACTCATGCGATTTCGAAACACGGTCACGTTTTTGGCAAAAACAATGAGCTTTTATTACAGCGCGCTCGCATTGTCGTCGGTCTTCGGCAGTTGAAAAGCCGATCCTTAGGGGACGCTGAACTCCGGTCGCCAGAAATGTCGCCACCGATTTCGGGCGAACTATTGACATTAAAGCTGCTACAATCTCGAGGCTTGCGACGACAAACTTCGACTCGATTTAAAGCTCGAAGCTTCTACTTTTTTAACGATTTATTCGTTTTCTCGCATTTGTTTGTAGACAGTATAGCCAAAGGAAAAAATGGGAACTTGTTTTTCCTTGAAAATATTGCTGATGGAAATGTCTGCAAATGCAGTGGACAATTTTTCTTCCGATCTCAATAATAATCTAAAATAATTTTAGATAAAACTAAAGACCGGAACTTTTCCTTTACAACGACCTCTTGGACGTTAGCGCACGATTTTTTTTAGCCTCTTTATAGAGCTTTGAATGAAAGGTGTACTTCGCGAGGGTTTTTCACGCGCGTACTAGGTTCCCGTTTTCGTCTCATAAAACGATTTAAAAAAATCGTGCTTCAAGTTTGGAGAGCTCTTTGTAATAGAGGAAGAATCGAGCTTCAAATCTATGGTAGACTCATTAGTCGAAAAAATTTGTCAATGATTTCAGAGACGTTTCAATCGCAAGCATTTATCGAGGGTGAACGAACACACATGCACGGCATTTAACCCTTTACACTCGAATGGTGACTCTGAGGCACCACTAAAATTGTTATGGTACATTCCAAAATAATATTTATATTATGAGAAATTAAATTTCAAAAATTATTAGAAGTACAACTGTTGTTGCACGAGTTACAAGATACAATTTCGTATGCATAAAAAACATTTTGTCATGTAAATTGTAAATGCAGTATGTCGGAAAAGTAATTTTCGAATTACAGTAAAAACGGCTTCGAGTGCAAAGGGTTAAAATAAAAATCGAGAACTGCACGGGCGACATCCGGAATTGTATTTGAGTCACGCGGCGGCCAATTAGGATTACCGCGCGGGCCCCGCTGCCGGCCCGAATTTGTCGCAGGGACAAACTCTCGAATAGAAATTCCCTGTTGCATAAATGTATTAGGGTCGTGTAAACGCGACGGTGGCGCGCGACGCTCCTTTAGGGGACGGTCGTTATCAATTTTCTAGGGCGGGCCGAACCCGTTCGTTCCCTCGATCTTATTTTTCCCCCGAACTTCGCGGGAGGAAAGTTTTAATTGAATTTCTTCGCCGGCTACGGGAAATTTCGCGTTACCCTTGGACGGAGCGGATCAAAGCCGGACCCCCCGGTGCCTTTGAAGCTCGCCTGGACGCGACTCCGACAAAGAATTTCACGGTGCTCGGGCAACGGCGAAATCTCGCTGAATCGTTAATGTACCGTCCGTCATTTTCGATACGCAATTAGTAGCATTGTTTAATTGAATGTAATAATACGGTGAATAATTTACATTAACGCTGCTTCTATTTTATTTCGTCCCGGCAACACGCTTAATTAACGTAATCATACCGGACGCGCGGGCATTGTTAATGCCCGGCATTGCGAATTTAAAATTGGCCGCCGCCTGTCGCAATCGCGGTAGAAAATATTTACGGGCTCGGGTTTCCCGCTCAAATCGAGATCCGATCTGAATTTGTTAGTCAATTCCATGGGACAAGCAAAGCCGATTCTATTATAAACGATGGTACGATTCGTGATAACAAGCCGGACGGCTGTTTATGCAAAATTCGACGGTTCCATCCGAAACAATTACTAATTGCGATTTTATTATGTTTTAATCATTTGATCCAACGTAATTTAACATAATTAATGCTCTCACTGATATTTATTCATTCTTATTGTAATAAGACGATCGTTACGTCACTTTTGATTTATTAAAGTTGTTAAGTATACCTGTATATATTTCTTCTACTGTACAATTTTTCGATACAAAATATTCGACATAAAAATTCTCGGTTTATTAATGAGATATAGAGTGGTTATAATTAATGGATGGACTATAAGGATCGATTTGACGAAAGTTTTTTAGTGAGCGGACGGTTCTAATGTAATGGTGGTCTCTGTTGCAGGTACCTATCAAGGCCAGTGGCACCGCGGAATGAGGCACGGCTATGGGGTGAGAGCAAGCGCGCCCTTCGGTTTAGCCAGCCATTACAAGCCGTCGAAGCAAGTCAGAGCGTCACTGACGTCCTTGAGGAGCGCGGATGGCGGAGGACCGGTCGCACCGACACCGGAACCAACCGACAAGAGGGACCGTCGTGTCGACGACAGCAGGGGTGGTTTTGTATTGAAAGCTAGGAGCGACGATCCTCCCGCCAGGAGGAAGAGCCTCACCGAGAAGTCCTTGAAGAAGGGAATCCTCTCGGTAAAGTGTAATTTTTCAGTCCAGATCTATTTTACGAACTGCCTAAGCCTTTCAACTTTGATGGAAAGCACGCGTTCGGGAGAATATCTCATATATTTGCAGAACAATAGCTCGGGTCTCTATATTCAGTGATAACACCGAAGTCGTCATCGTTTAGGATTACTCGATATTATTTATTAGTATTTAATTTAACAGTCTCCTATTTCAAGGTTATTAAGACAAAAGATTATTTAATATTTTTCTGATTCAAGATTGTTAGAGACTAGAATACAATTTATAATTGTTTAACGCGTTGAGCGTCAGTCGAATATGGGCGACATTAATTCCTGACCAATTTTGAAGATTCATTTTTATTGCAACATATTTGAAGGAACTAAATTTGACTAGAATGTTTCGAAAGAGTTCTAATAACATCCCCTATGATAAATATTATCTTTCTATAATTAAAAAATTGCTTTAACTATGTGGGAATTCTCGTGTCGGCTCTGAACGTGTTGATATCACTTATAATACTGCAAGATATTTTTTATGTAAATTATACATGCCAGAGGGTTGAAAACTTACCCCGAAATTAACTTAGAACTGTCAAGGTTAAAATAAGACTAGAAACTAGAAGTAGGTTGCGAATCTTCGAAATATTTTTATAGGTTATGTTTGACTACGATAGGTATTGCGGGGGTTGCTTTCGCGACGAGATATTCCCCCGACGGCCGCTTTCCATCACGGTTACCGTCTCTGAATTCTGTTACTTCGATGTCTGCACTCTTCCTTTCACTTGGCATTCACCCACTTCTCAAACTTCATCAAACTTCGTAAAGAAAAATCGAGTAGAGTGAATCGGAGGCTTCGGCATTTTGAATATCGACGCGTACCATGGATGCGTTTGTCTCGCTTGCTGCCAACGAGAACCGGGCTCTTTCCTTCTTTTTGTTTCCCCCACCCGGGTCTGTAATCCGTTGTCTCGGCAGCAATCACAACGAGGCCACGCTCATTACAGCGAAACTGTGATTGCAGGGACTGAAAATTCGAAAACAGAGGAGCACAGGTGACTTGGAGAAACGCGGCACCGGTGGCAGTATTAGAAGCAACGTTAGCTCGGCGTCATGGATGTCGACAGAGAGCTCGCAGAGTCAAGCGTCTGCATCCGTTCACACGGACAGCAACGCGTCCTTTGTCATCGAGGTGCGTTGCCATTGTACAATCACGGGCCGTCCTTGGCCGTTCCGATCTCTATCGAGGATGCCGCATCGAGAGGATCGTAGCGCGGGAAAAAAAGGGACTGCGATACGAACGTGGGCGGAGAGAAAGAAAGATTAGCTCGAGTCCGATTAAAAAGTACCGGTCCCGAAGAAACGGATAATCCTTGAAAGGACGCGAGCCTATTACTGGCGCCGGCGTTATTAAATTTTCGACGCGATTACGTCCCTCGTAACAGTCCGCAGCAAATTGCCCGGCATCGGCTCTTGTATCCCCAAACGGGTCCGCGTGCTTCGAACTCGATCAAACTTGCGCCCGATCGATGCAGAATTTCATTTGCCGCTCGGCGGAGTCCGTCTTGAAACGGACAACCTCGATACCCAAACTTGATCGAACCTAGTTTCGAGTTACACTTTGTTTGCAATCTTGTAAATTGACGTGCACGATCAAATCTATGAGGCTTGACGTTTGATCCCGTTTGATCCTGTTTGATCGATCAGCAATTTGAATACTGTAAAAATAATCGAAAATGTTTGAAAATGTTTTCTCTTGTCTGAAAATGTTTGACACGTTGTACACGAACTAATCGATTCAGCTCGAGGTCTTGGACCATCGAGAATAAGTCGAAACCTATGAACGAATCTATATCGAACCAAATCAGTTTGAAGTTTGACCCTGTTCGAAGCCCGCTAAAATAAACTACACCACGAATTTGAACGCAGGAGAAGTAACCAACCCGTTGTCCGAACTCAGCACGATGTACACGAACCTATATACTGAACCAGATCTCCTCGGTTCGAGGTTTGACCCTGTTTGAAGCCCAATGAAACCGACTTGACCCACAGCAAATCGACATCTAGCATAGCACAGTCGCATTACCAACCCCATAGACCGCGCTCCGCGAGCGATCCGACAGTTTCTAACCCGATAATTCCGATTGCAGGACGAGCAGATGGACGCCTCGGTGACGGAGACCTACCTGGGAGAATGGAAGAACGACAAGCGGACAGGTTTCGGTATATCGGAGCGTAGCGACGGTCTCCGGTACGAGGGCGAGTGGTTCAACAACCGGAAGTACGGCTACGGCGTGACGACGTTCCGCGACGGGACGAAGGAGGAGGGCAAGTACAAGAACAACGTGCTGATCAGCAGCCAGAAGAAGAAGCACCTGTTCCTGATCAGGTCGGCGAAGTTCCGCGAGAGGATAGAGGCGGCGGTGAACGCGGCGCAGCGGGCGAGCAAGATCGCGCTCCAGAAGGCGGACATCGCGATCTCGAGAGCGGCGGCGGCGCGGGGACGCGCGGAATTGGCGGACATCGCGGCTCAGCACGCGAGAGAGGACTCGGAGCTGGCGCAGCAGACTGCCAAGCAGTTCGCGCCGGACTTCCGGCAGCCGGGGCTGGAGAGGTTACGGACCAGGGAGATCCCGAAGTACGTGCCACCGCCGCAGGACAGCGTGCCAGGGAAGAGCATTCTGCAGAAGGCGGGCAGCGTGGACCAGCCTGGCCTGCAACCACCCATGAAGAGCCCCGTCTCGTCCATGGAGCCCACCTCGACTACCAGCACCTCCACCGTCAGCAACATGATGCAGTCGATCAGGCGGGCCAGCATGAAGCAGAACCAGCTGCCGCAGAACCCTCTGCTGGCGAACCAGTTGCCGCAGAACCAGAACCCGCTGCCGCAGAACCAGCTCACCCAGAATCAGATACCCACCCAGGTGACTCCCGCTCAACTGGTGAACCAGCTGCCGCTGAGCCAGCTGAATCAGACTACCCTGAGCGGCCAGAACCTTTACCAAACACAGTTCCCGCCGCAGATGGCCCAGAATCTCATACCGCAGGGCCAGTACCCTAACAGTTTACCGAATCAGTATCAGCAGCCGGGACAGTACCCCGGAGGCCCGTTCGTCCCGCAATCTCAGTTTCCTGTTCAGGGTAGTCCGTACGGTCAGCCGCAGTACCAACCTATCAGCCCGCCACAGGCGGACCCGTACTCTTATCAGCAGCAGATGGCTAGCCCACAGGGCTACCAGAATGTCCAGGCTTATCCCAATCAGCAGGTGATCTATTCTAGGCTGCTTGTCAGTGGGCACTGTTTGATCACGCGGGTTTTCTAATCGTCCCCTTCGCTTCCCGGTGAACTTCTTCTTCCGTCGAGGAGTGGCGATTCGGCTAAGGGTAGTTCTGCAGATAATCGGCGCTTCTATCTCGCTTCGATCTGCAGAGGTTCCCGTTGGCCCGATGATACTTTAGTACGATATAGTTTATTGAAAAATATTTCACACGTGTACTTGTTCTTCCATTATCTATTGGTTCTAGTTAAAACTACCCCCAATGTCGAGAGGGTTTTATTTGCATATTTTTATAGGTGAATCGTATATTTGGATAAATTTAACAGTGTCAGAAAATTCCAGAGAAAGTTCATATATCTCCTTCTTCGGTTTCTTTTATTAATCGTTCAGCCATTTTTATGTAAACTAGCTTGCGTGATATATGCACCGAAATGACTGATTATTTGACTGATATTTTCAATAAGAAACAATCACGATTTATAAGAAAATTCAATGTTCTATACCCATTATAGGGTCTATTTCCACCCCTCAGAACAAATACAAACTACAACACGTGTGAAATATTTTACAGCGAACTACGTGGCGCTAAAATATCATTTAAATCGGCGTGTTACACCTGGATGAATTCCCTTGTAAGATGCCCCATAATAATCTTTCACGTAGTCGACTACCGGGTTTTGTTTTCTGTTGGTAATCGTGTGGTGATGTTTGTCATCCTACTGACCACGATTGATCCAACCAAGACGTCCACACTGACGGCCCCAGCACCCCCGAACAAGCGGCTAACGATCGATTAACGAGGATTGCTTTCGAAGATGCTGTGCGATCGGTTCGGCGGATCGAGCGGTGGGATTAATGCCGGCGGATCTGTTGCAGATGACACTACCGAATCAGTACGGGCCCGGTCAGATGAGCCAGTACGGTTCGCAGCAACTGTACGGGCAACAGCCGCCACCGTCACAGCAGACGCAGGTTCCGCAGCAGTATCAGCCCGACGGGATCGGGGACCCGCAACGACCACCGAGTTCGACGAGTATACGAAGAAACAGCAGGGTCTTGACCCCGCAAGATCGACCCGAGACTATTGGCCAGACACTGAACGACAGGTCTCGACCTTCTCTATCGACCGCTGACAAATATTTTCGGTTCCGTTGCGTCCGATAAATTTACCGCCCGCCCGTAAACCACGGCACACGTACAGGCTTTATCATCGGTCCGCCAGATATCTAGCTACCGGCCACGGATTGTCGCAAAATATTTTTCTCCTTTCATACGGTTCATTTAACCATCGCTAAATCGTCGCCGTCTTATTTCGAGGACCGTGCCGCGCGGAAGTTTATGCATTTTGCACCGGCATGGAAGCTCTATTCCTGGACTGATACTTGCGGGACGTTGGAAATAAGTTCGACAGTATTGGATTCCATTATCGGGCACGATGAAAACTGTCCTCGATGATCGCGAGATGCAGAAACTGCATCGGTTATTTTTTACTGCGGGGTATTTATGGTTTTTCGCTATTTTTGAGAAATGAGTATTTTTCTCAGAGGACCGAATCACGCGCGAGAGTCTCGAATAATGAGGATAGTGTACAATATTCGATAACTTTTTGTTGCACACCTAATTAAAGAACAATTTCTGAAGTATGATTTGCTGCTGCGATGTTATTAATATATCAATATTCGTTTTCGATGCCTTAGATCTATCAATTCTTCTAATTTTTCGATAACATCTAGTCTATTAATTTCACTGTTTTTTCTCGATCTACAGTCTATTAATTTCACATTTTTTTCCTCGATCCGCAGTCTATTAATTCCACAAAGCGTTTCATAATCCCATAACATTTCGAGCAAGCTCGCGATCAGTACGAAAAGAAATGCATGCTGTCGTGCGATACGATTGTCGGATTATACGCAACATAGAGCACATGTCGAGTGTCGGAAAAATGCCTAAAGTTCTGGCGATCTAGAGTCGAGATTGTCCTTATCTGCTTGCAATTGGCGGAGGATTTTCAATTCGCGGCGACCTGATTTTAATTCAGCCGGTTCCGCTCGATCGTTTTACAGACTAGATCATTACAAGAGGCCGCCGAGCCGCGATAGTTCCGTGGATCGTTACGCTAGAGCGCATTCCCGGTTGACTGGATCGAGGCAGCCGTCCGTCGATAAAACCATCACGAATCCGCCCCAGGATATGCTCGACAGGTGACTAAACTGTTCCCAATCTGCTCTGCGGCCACCTCTATTATTCAATCGGAACCGTGCCGAATCTTAACAAAAATATCCTGCAAGTGTGCCAGCTATGATACACAACGGTGCTCGCATTTTTCTTCGTCGATTTAGATTTGGATTGTCGCAAATTTGGAAACAGTGAAAGGACGCTCGCTGTGATTCTGGCGCTTGGATTTTTAGTTATTGTTTAATTGGATGATGAGATGAAGGGATTGTTGTTGAGAGAGGTTAGGTGATACCAGGAGCTAAATTTCGAAAAGTTGACACTTTTCCAAGCTTTATGGATTTTTCTGAGTTTTGTGGATAATATGATCACGATATGATTGAGAGAGGTGATTCTAGGCGCCATGCTTGAATTTCTAAAGGCTGATACTTTTCAAACTATAAGGTGTTGTAAGAATGTTTATTAATTTGGAAATGTTCCTGTTGTTTTTTAAAGAACTTTTTCCTTTGCGAAAATGCAATCGGTGACTTTGTTTAGAAGTTATTAACGAAAAACAGTGACCAATGAGAGGAGGGATATGCTGAGGCGCGGTGACCTAGCCAATCAGCGGGACTGGGCTTTACCTTGTTCCCCGAGCTTGCCTCTCATTGGTCACTGTTTTTCGTTAATAACTAGTAAACAACGCCGTGGATAGCATTTTCGCTAAGGAAAAAGTTGTTCCAAATGATCTCAAGTACCTCTCTTATCTCAATTAAGTATGACTTTTGGATACACCCTGTATAATTTAGATCATATAACAAAACAATGACGATGCGATTAAAAAGTGTCAGAAGACATTGAACGCCATTCCTGAATTTCTAAGCATTGATCCCTATCTAGCAAAAATTTCCTACATAACCCAAAGACAAAGATGTAATTATACAATGATAGAAAATTTTAGACAACAATTTGAATAATGATAATTTTTTAACCAGAGAATTCGCTGCTTCCAACCTAACCTGGATTAAACGACAATATAACGAAGCTGTTAATTAAACCATGCTAGATTATAGACACAATCTCGTAATTTTTCAGGGTTGACGTTTTTCTAAACAAATGTTTCGTAGATGATAGGACAACGGACTCTATGATTTCGAGATGCTTAGAGATAATGTTTGCCGCAGATCAACGAGAGCACCGAGCGTGATCCGATCAGGCACCCCTTTGAACGGATCCGTGGTGGGGAGCGGCACCGCGACGCCGACGTACGCCGCCTCGACTTCCGGTCAGTTCGAGGGCGCTCTGCTGAAGAACCGTGGCCTTGGACAGGACATTTTACCGAGCCAGGGACAGCCTAAGCGTACCGAAAGCCTCTACGTCGCTCCCGGACGCGGTCCAACCGCATCCGTTGGCGGCGGCGGTGGAGGCGGTGGAGGCGGAGGCGGCGGAGGCGGAGGGCCGAAGGTGAGTAATCCTTTTCTCACGATTTACCACCATCGTATAGACATTACTTTTACTATTATTATTATTACTATTATCAATACTATTATTAATATTATTATTATTATTATTATCATTACTATTATGATCATACTAATTATTATTACAATTATTATTATTATTATTACTATTATTATTTTTCTTACATTTATATTCCTATTTGTCACGCGACACCGTCGTCCTGGCACATGCCTCACGAGGCTTGGGAAACTGCCTCGGATCCCTTGGATCTCGATCGTGTTGTCCGAATCGATTTTATATTTCCCCTCGTATCATTGTCCAATGAATTTTCACTACAATGGATATTATTACTGTAACGACGATAGCGTTATTCCTCAACTAACTAATCGCACTGAGGGGACGGAAATCTAATCCCTTATATAACTCGTGAAACATAAGGACCTGTTTGTTACGTAACGTAGCTTCCTTGTTCCATGAAAAATGACGAAACAGGTGAAATAAAGCGGCGAGCAAAATATTTAACACAAAAACGATTATAAAGTTTTAATCGATTTCTGAATGTCACGGGGTTAACGCAGCCTTCGTTTATTTAGACAATTTTAAATACGCTGAACAGAATTTTTGTAAGATAATAACCAATCCCTCCTACTGTTGTTTGTCTGTTAAACGTTCTTCTATACTGTTTATTAAGAGAACGATAGAGCTGCGTGAAAGCAGTCTAATTAAACTCTATATGCTAGCATCTTATACAAAAATAATATCTCAGTGGTCGCACCCGAAAACTATACAAGAATGATCCACGAGCTTTCGCAACGTTACGAAACGTGCACACGCACACGAAATAGCAGCGTTTAAGAACGGTAGACCTTCGACATTGCTCCCTTATCGCTAACCTTCCCGCCGCGTATCGCCGCATAACGAACGTTTATGCAAATGGGGCTTGCAACGATCGAGAAAGAACGCGAGAACCGAGCGCGAGTGGTTCCGCGAGCGGACCAGACGCGATCGGGTCCGGCCGAGTGAATTTCCATCGTGAAAGAGAGATCCAAGAAGAGCCGAGGTGCGTTTCCCGGCCGAATCTTCCCCTAGTGCATCATTTAGGCGTTTCTCACTCTATTCATCGAAACTTTTTCCCCCCTCCGACTCACGAAAATTCGCCGGACGGTATGAGACGATGCCGCGAGACCGGTTTCGTCGGAAACGAGGACTCGTCGGCGTATCCGCGTCGCAAAACGGGAGACGCTTTTTCCGGGGTGGATCGCTCGGAAATACCCGCGGCCCGTCAAACAGGATAACAATCGCTCGCTGTTACTCGTTCGTTCGCGCGTGGCCCCCCCATCCGCGCGCGCGAGAGATCATCGGCAGAGGAGTTTATAGCCTGGCGGCGGGGTTTTCTCGCGAGAAGGAAATGCCATCGAGCCGACGTAACCGTCTAAACCGAGTTCCGAGGATTCCTACTGGAGAGCATCACCGAGCCACGTAGCCGCGTATATGACGTTCGTTTAACCCGTTCGCGTCCGCAGCCGGAATAATCCGCGCGCGATTATCGCCAATTATCGCCAATTGCGAAGCGCGCGCTCGTACACGATTTTCTCGCGACATCCGCGTGACGATAGTCGACTAATCTGGTAAATAATCTTGGAAGTGATCGATCTGGTAACTAATCATAGAGTCGATTAATATAGTAACTAATCTTAGAAGCGGTTCATTAATGTAGCAACTAATCTTAGAAGTGGTTAATTGATCTAGCAACTGATCTTAGAAATGGTTAATTGATCTAGCAACTAATCTTAGAGGTAATCGATTAGTCTAGGCGATAATTTTAGAAACGGTTAACCGATCTATAGCAACCGACCGTAGAAATAGTTGACTTGCCCAGCCTTAAAAATAGTTAATCAATTTTCGAGATGGTCAACCGATTGGCGACCGTTGAAAATCATTATGCGCCGGACGACTCCGCACGCGGACGCAAACGGGTTAATCGATTCGAAGGTTTCCGTAGACGATCGCCAAAGATGTAACTTCCGATCGGTCGCTTCATTCTGCCTGCTAATTAGCCATAGTACGATTTTTACTCTGAGCAATAACCCCTTTAGCCGTCGAGTTACGTTTTGCTTCACATGGGGCGCGCCGTCCGAGCGGTCTCGTCTCGATGAAACTTGCAAAACTCGCGGACCCCGGGGAGCGTTCCAACGGTAAAGTGTTGTTAGCTGGTCGTTTCTATTTGGAACGCCGCGCTTTCGCGATACGTTGACCGCGGACTTTATCATTTTATTACAGAAACGGCAAGCGAAGATGACGAAAGAAACCGTGGAACGTTTTTACGTTGCTGGTTTGGAATATGCTCGAGTTATTAATAGAATAAAATCGAACAGGGTAATTTTAATTCTGGTTTCAATCGATTTGGAAAATTTTTATTTTTTTGAGGGGTCTGTTTGCGACCAATTGGTACGCATTGCGTAGAAATCTTCTAAATTTACTATAAATAATGTTAGAAATTTTAGATGTATTATATCATGACTAGCCTGCAAATCCTTGAGCAAATTGTCTAATTGTGAGACGAAAATGTCTCTTCCCTTTTAATTAATATAATATAACGTACTATAATGAAATATAATATAATACAATGCAATATAATATAATACAATGCAATATGCTATAACATAATGCAGTATAATGCAATATAATATAAAATATCTCAATATACAAGCTTAAATGTCTCATCAATACTAAAAGCATTTACATTCGCTTTCTCCTTTCTGCAATCGACTAACAATTTTTATCTTGCATAAGTTCAACGTTTTTCCAATTTTATATCCAATCAATCTACTGTCATAAATACATAAAATCCGCATTCGAACTACATCATTCAAAGCTTGCCAAAACAGATAGCTACGACTCGAAAGAAAAATCGATGAAATAATCAATAACACTGGCATAGTTAAATAATCTACAATACGCGGTTCCAACATGAAGGGTTGTTTCCACCCTAAAACACGAAGAACGACTGCTAAACCCACGTCGAACACTTCGCCGAATTCAATCCAACTGCAAGTTTCATCAAAGTCGCTCCGACGGCGAGCCTTGTCAGTATAGTTGCGCGGTAGTTGCTAGCTAGCGGCAATGACTTAGCCATGCACTTCCGGTTCTTCTTGAACGATCGACAAGAGTTAGCCCGAGCTGGAGGAACGACACGGACCGGTCGTGTCCTCGCAGATCGTCGTTTCACAGAAGCAGCAGGCTCGACGACGCAAAACCCCGAACCGGCCACCCTGAACCCAAGACGACCTCCTCTCTCTCACACACACACACACGCACACAAACACAGGCACACGCACAAAAACACCGAACACACCAAAACCCCGAACACACCAAAAAACACGTGAACTAATTCATCTCTCGACCATGTCCCGACCGAAACGAATCAATCCAGACCAAACCAAGAATATTTTGTTCCCTTTCTGTATCTGTATCTTTTTCTCTTCTCTGTCGATTTTGTCTGTCTGTGTAACTGTGTGGCATTTTGTGCTGTGTTCTGTGCATGCCATCCCAGGACGCAGGCCGGACGGTCCCCGCCTTCGCCGCAGCGTCGAAGGGCCGCGCAACCCTATGAGTATAAGTATTATAATCAAATATGTACACAATGCGAATTCCGCGGGACGGAGGCGAGAAGCTCGAGTCGCGTTCTCCTCGCGTCGTCTTCGCTGTCGCCTGGCCGAGATACCGGGCTCGCGGTCTCGTCCTGGATGCTCGAGCCGCGGGAGATGTTTAAAGGGACTTTCCCCGAGACGGTTGGACCGCTCTCCTGTACACGGCAAGGGGTGTCCGGGAGTCGTTCAGCGAGAGTAACTTAGGCTAAGGTTGCACGCTGGTGGACGGGCTTAGGTGGCGTAGTCGTACGATTTTATAGATTTTTATAGACGTTTCGTTTCCCGCGGCTATTCCGACCCCTTTGCATCGTGGTGGTTCGTTCGGTTTTTTTTATTTTTTCAAATAAACTATTTTATGACTAGGTCGGGGAATTTTTAAATAAATTTTGTCTGCGTTATTTCCAAGCAGACTGCGGATTTTATTCGTAGGAAAAATGGATTTATTTGTAGCAAAAATCGCATTATTACTGTATTAATATCGTGTAAAGAGAATTAATACTTTTTTCGTGCGATTTTTAATTATGTAATGGATGGGGAATGTTTTTATTTTGCACAGAGATCCGCGGTTGTAAAATACAAGGAGCCGCGATAGCACTTCTTTTATGATTTCGTAATTCTAATTAACTGGCGACTTTCCGCGAGCCTACGGGATCCAAGGAGAAAGTTGTTACCCTTTTACTCTCTTTGACAGCCTACATAAATTCCTGTGATACTTGAATCGATTATACGCGATAGAGCAGCCACGATATTACAAAAGGATCTTCGCTTAAAGAGAAAAGTATGTGGAAGGAACGGATCCGTGAAATCCACAAAGAACACCGCGGTTTCTTTCATCTCTTCAATTTTCTCAGGACTCTTGAACAGCCTAAATAAATTCACATCCGATGACTTTACGCGACAAAGCCAAAGGATGTAAAAGATCTTAAAGGATCCGCAATTTATTAATAAGAACGCATTCGAAAGGCTGCGTGATTTCTGTCGCCGAACGTCATCGTTTCCAATAAACGCTTTATTTTTACTAAACTTAGCACCCGACGAACGTGCAGCATTTACTTATAGGCTAATCGGTAAAGAAAACGTC
Organism: Augochlora pura; assembly: GCF_028453695.1. NCBI lineage: Eukaryota > Metazoa > Arthropoda > Insecta > Hymenoptera > Halictidae > Augochlora > Augochlora pura. The sequence goes on from NC_135780.1 coordinate 3,965,041, forward strand.
GTTCCTTAGCACGAACGTTCCGGCAACAGGACCTTCTATCCTAGGAAAAAGGATCTACCGATAAATCCTAATCGCCGCGACCCGTCCACCGGCGCAGTAGTTTAAATTGTTCGTCGTACCGTGTCGCAGTGTATCTAGTGTTCATAGAGTTCAATGTCGTCGCAGGGTGTCACGTCGTGTTCCGTGTAACCGAGGCTGCTTGTACAGCGCGCTTTATCCACTCAATAAAGGAAGTCGTATTTCGCTCGAGAAAAAAGACGAAAAAAACTGTAGAGAGCGATCTCGCTCGAGGATCCAGGGTGAACGCGGCGAAACGGCCGCAGACTTTACCGCGCGCGTTCCGCGTACCGCCGGCCGAGCCGGTTCAGATGTTCACGCGTTCCCGGTGGCCGCGTTTTAATTCGAGGGGAGGCTCGTCGTCGACGGTAATCTCTCCGTGACCGTGACCGAAGACGACCCGGGCACGGTGCTTGCCGCGAGCCGGACCGCGTCGCACGCGTGTCCACCCGCTCCTCGGTTCGATCGATCGAACGGCAACGTGTTCGAGGGCACGCCATCCTCGCTCCGGGTGCGTGCGTAGATAAAGGTTTAGACGCGAGGTGACGGCCGCGTTCCTCGCGGTTTACGTCGTGGCCCATCGACGGGAACAGAGACCGGAACACCATTGTTTGGCAGGTCGGGAGGAAAAATATTTTCAGATCGACGCTTTAGTCTCGCCGGTACACCAGCAGACTAGCCCCGAGGCTGCGGGGTCAGGATCATGACGGGAAGCTAATTCGGTGGATTAGGCGAACGCTGCTTATGGTCTGAGCGTTGTTTGCGCACGTGGCGGGATCGGTCCGCTTCGATTTTTCTGATCAAGTCCGGACAGAGTTTTCTCTGAGAAATGATTATGACTCTTGTGAGGATCTTTAAATGAATTCGAGATTGACTCCTTCGTTTAGTAACAATTTTTTAAAGAATTATTTAGACTACACCGATTTTTGTATGCATCATTAAAGAGCTCAAAATATTAACCCTTATCACTCGATAGCCATTTCTAAATATTGGGTAAATTCTTTCTCCATAAAGTAATAGTGAAATAGAAATCACTATATTGCTGTAAAATTTAATAAGAATTAATAAATAAAAGATTTTGCGTATCACGCGGTTACCTTGCGATATAAAAAAAAATAACAAGAGAAATGTCACTTTTACATTAATATATACAGTGTCACTGTATCGATGATATCCGCAAAGGGTTCATAACGATTCGATTGCTTTCAATGTTGCTGCAATTGTCTGATTTTTGTATGCACCGTATGCATTTCCTGCAACGGATAGTACGCTCGAGAATCTTGGGACGGATGCAATTGGTTAACGAGCCTGGATATCGTACGATTCGAAGCGCGTGTCTAATAATAGAAGCTCCTTTCCGTCAGCCGCGACGACCAAAAAAACGTGGTCAAGAAAAATTGTGCTCGGACAACGCAGTCGAACAATGCCGGAGGCAAGGATGACTCAGAAATTCGAAAGATTGAATCCGCAAACAGTGTGTCACGGTGAGTCACGCGAGGAGCAACGCCGTGGTTCAGGGACCTGTTCAGTATGCAGGAAAAAGGATCGAAAGGAGCTCCCCTGAAAAAGAATCCGTTCCGCAGCCTCGTTCGCGTAGACCCCCGCGACTATTTCCGACTTCTCAAAGATGTGAATTAGCGAAGCAGAACTTGTACCTGGTCGTAGATTGTTATGTAGCCACTGCGTACATCTATTATAGACGAGCCGCGCGCGACGCGGCTCGATAGACAGTTAATCCTTCCGGCGTAGAATCTTGAAGTTTTAAACAGAAGAAATCTACGGGGAAAACACAAGCGAGGAGCATCTCCGTGACTAGGCTTCGTAAAGGGTAACTCTATCGACCGAGCGAGAGACGAGGACGCCTAACGAGGCCGAAAGGGTTAAGCCGAACCTCGGTACCGAACGAAACGAGCGACGTTCTTCACGCCTTCTTGTCAGAGACAGACGAAATTATTTTTTTATGGGAAGCACAATAGAAGTAGCCGAACGACGAACAGAGGTACACGCCCTCGGATTGCGCACGTTGATTGCGATCCTTCTGCCGGCGTCGCGATCGTATCGATGCTCATCGAGATGTCGACGAAGGGGTTCGCTTAATTTTCGGTTCGATTTTCCTCGTTAGTCTCGCGCGACAGAAAGCGAAATACCGATTCCTATTGGCTGGCGAGTCAGTGGGCGGAGACGGCGGGGCGTGGCGTACGGCGCGCCGAGGTGGAGTCAGACCGAGACGCTAACGAGGAAAAGCTAACCTGAGTTTCTGTATCTGAAAAATCAAACGCGCGAACATTGCTGACCCTTTCCTTGGAACGGTATCAGTGTCCCATCGATTTCTCTAGAGTATTTGTCGGATGGATTCGCGACGTCGGCAACGAAGGTAGGCGCAAGTGCGGCAAAAGTGCAAGAAAAGCGCAACAGAGAGTGCGTTCGCACAAGACCCGCTTTGAACACTCCCATCGCTTGAACGCGACCAGTCCTCCGGCAGCCGTGTAAATAACACGCCCCTTTCGAGTCCCGCCGCCATTTTCCGTTGCCACGCCCCTCGAGTCGAGACGACTGTTGAGAGCACGCACGACCACGCACGCACAGAAATTGATTTCGAAGGCCACAGCACTCGGTGTCTACGTCCATTAATTAAGCGCAGTAACCTAACAACGTCCAATTGAATAAGCAATTCGAGGAGAACGGAGAAGGTAAGGTTCCGTGCGCGGTGTGGAGGCGGGGACCCGGTTTCTTGTCGATCTTTCTATCGCCTCTTGTTTCTCCTAACACTCTGTTCTGACGACAGCTTCGAACACCCGTCCCGAGAGCTTTCCCGCATCAACAGGGTATATACACCATCTCCTATCCGAACACTTTCCAACCTGCCACCGACGGATGTGTACTTTACCACCTCCGCGAGGTCACGGGCCACGCCCCCCCGATCCCCTCCACCGACACACACAACTGTGTCGCGACTGGCTCGGTGACTTCGCGGGGCCTGCCAACGATGATCTTTTCTCTCCTCCACCTCCACGCCGCTTGTTTGCTCCTGTTTTTTGATCAGAGACATTATTTTTCTAACGCATGCTTCTATGACGTAGCGTCACTCTGTAAAGTTTATGATATACTCTGTACCAGCTCCACAGGATACACGGTACGTCCCACTCGAGACAGAACACGCCCACTTCCTTTGTTCTCGATGGTGTGAGAAATGTTTCATGGACTGATTTATAGTTCTCCAGATTGCTATTGTTTTCTTCTCAAAGCTTTTCTTTATTACACTACGTGTTACATATTTTAAATCCTTTACCATAAATGTAATAGAAAAATGTTAATGTGCTAAAGAAATTTGAAAGAAATGATCGTGATTATTTAGAACGTATTCGAGACATTTCTCGTATCATTCGCATCGTGAGGAAAATACTTAGGTGTTCGGTCTCAGGTGGGACACCCTGTATATGTTATATTGTATACTATAATACTATGTACAAGGTGTTCGATTGTGTGTATTTTCAGGAACGATTGTACAGACCGATCTAAAACGCGAATCCGAGTGACGATCTCGTTGTAGCGAGCGGCGCACACGAAATCGTCATTCTTCGCTTTCATTTGAAATTGTCTTGTATAATTCTATCCTTGGCACGCTTGATCGAGCACCATGCATATACGCAGACACACGGACACACACGAACACACGTTTCGTAGAGATAAGTAACGGAGAGAGATTATGTAGTGTCTAATTACATAAGTGGTAATACTGTTCAACTGGTCGACAACGTCAACCCTTTCGAGACGCAGCAGCGTTCGAAACTTTCGTTCTCGCTGTCCGGCGTGACCCTTGTCACGTGTCCGGCAGAGAGCGCAGGCCTCCGGGAGCTGTATTCCCGCGTCCTTGCTCCCAGGAGCGGGATTTGCGGGCGGGCACGCGGCGAGAGCGTAATTACTTTGCGAAGGCTAATCGGACGGAGATCTGGGACTCGCGAGCAGTTTGAAATTTTCGTGCTCGACCGTGGACTGCCACGGTGAGCCAGCACCGTTTTCCGGGAGCGGCAGGTTTCGATATAATTAATCTCGAAGTTGTGTAAAACGCGAAGGGAGGAGGGGGAATCGTTAATGAAATCGCGTGCGACCGGGCTCTTTAATCATCGCCGTAATGAAACCATTCCGTCAGAGCTGCTGATTAATCTCCCGTCACAAAAGGGTTATGAATTGAATCCTCGGGGAACAGGTCCGCTGCGCCAAGCTGTCTCAGGCTTCCCCCCACTCCTGCTCGCGCGAGAAGGCGGGGCCAGTGCACGGGAGGAGCCTCCTCCGCGAGTCGGAGCGGGGGCAGCGGCCTTGGCCAGCCGATTTCCGCGAACTCTAATGTTTTTCATTTCTCTGTGATAGAACGAACTTTTTCCCGCGAATCGATGCTTCTCGATAGGGTTGGTCCGCGTCGCCGAGCAAGCGCAAACGTTAGTACCAAATGTGCATTATGAATACGCATAACTCGAGATACCTCTGCTGAACTATTGAGATTCCTCGTCGAACTAGACCAACGCGGGAAAGTATTAATCTTGTGCATTAGGTGCGGCCCCAAAAAGAGATCCACTAAACTGTACACGAACACACACGAACACACACTTGTGCACACATACGCGCGTAAATATATCAGATTGTTCTATTTTAATCACGACTTTTTCACAGTACAATTACGAATCGCCTTTCGAGCGCCACGTTGAACATCTTAAATGTAAAAGAACTATATACTTTTCGACGATGTTTTTTCTGGAGACAACTGTGAACAGAATATTCGTTTCGCGGACTACAACGCTGATTTCTAAGCCCGTGTTCGCACCTGCCAACATTTTATTCGCCAACTGAACGATTGGTTCCGATCACTGGGTACTCGAATTCGATTGTTTAAATTATGTAGATCGGGGTCGGTAAGAAAGAACGGGGACAGGAATTAACGTATGGAGCATTGCTCTGGCCCCGTGGAAACCGAGAGCGCCTAAGCCACGCCTACCGAGGAGAGCGCCTAAGACACGCCCTCTGCGAGTACTGTGCAGAGAAAACGCACGATCAACGAGTCCTTTGCTTCTTTTACTTCTCGTCTCTTTCGATACGTAATTACCGAAGATAATTTGCTCCGAGGCCAAACGGTGACTATTTATTTTGACACGGTAAAATCGCGTGACAAGTGTTGGTCGGTGGGAACGCCGCTTAATTCATCATCTTGCTCAAGCCACGCGGTAACTAAGCGTTTCTACGAAAATTTTTGAAAACCATTTCTACGGCTCGCGAGTATGGACCGGAAACAGGCCTGTTCCGAGAGATTCCTCGATTTCCCGATTCAACGTGGTTGCAAATCGTACCTCAACAATGGTCGTGCCTAAAGAGACGAAGAGAGGGAGAGAAAGAGCGTGCGTGATAGAGAGAGAATGATGATCACGAGAGAGCCGAGAACCGAATCGAATGGAACCTGGAACCTTGCGGGCGAAAATAACGCGTAGAGGAGACAGGCCCGGCTGTAATTGAATCTCCCCATGTTCCTTGATCTTTCGTAACTAATTTTTAGCCTGATGTCCGGGATTGTTCAAGTGCCAAGCTTCTCGATAATGTTGTTTCGCGAGGAAACTGGGATACAATGCGAGGGTTCGGATGTGGCACCACGAAATCAATCATTTTCTATTCTCTCCTCGGACCGCAATGAAATTCGCTATAAATTTGACTTTACAGAAATTAAATAAATTCGTCCAAATCGATGGATATTTATTTTCCAATCTTTTCATTTTTATACGATCCACGATTAATAATCAGTCTAGTGGCGACTCTGAGGGCTCGCTAAAAAATTTGATATCACGTTCCAATACTATTATCATCAAAACTTTTCGTATTGCAAAAACCGTCGAAAATGTAACTAAATACAATATCACGTAAAATAAAGATAGGCTTGGTAAACTATTTTGTAATAAACAACTAATACAAAGAGCTAAATCTGAATTTCTATTTTAAATCGAAATAAAATTCGTCTTTTCAATCGTGAGTGTTTGAGCATTGAAATATAAGCTGGTATGCAACAATTATCCATTTTCTTTATTACGCGGCAATTTAGTTGCGATAAGTAAGTAATTGAAAGAGAAATCGTGGTGTAACGGATTAAATTTAACGTTTCGTCTCTTTTTTAATTAAATTCTTTTTACAAAGGGAATAACGCCGAGACGCCGCGTATTTTATTATCAAAGAGAAACGAAAGTTAAAATAATTGATACCGTTGTGCCAGGGGAGAACGGAGCGTAGGGTGTTTCGTGCTCGCGTTAGGGGATCGATATAAACGCGAATGGCCGATGCACACGTCGATGCACCGCTTCCAGGTTGCATTCCAAACAGACGATTCCGACGGCGTAGAGCGATCGACCGGCGTCAGAAACTCTGTTAATTACACAACGATAAACTGCAAACGTTGGTTCGATGTATTGGATGTATTTATGTACGTGATGTAACAGCTGTTATTGGCCGACAGATTAAAAGTATGTCGATTAGGAGGACGTTGGATCATTTTGTCAGCCACGATGCCTCTTTTTAGTTTAATTTTAATCGAGCCGAGTCTCACGTTAATCACTTTCGAATTGGGTGATGTTTTATTTGTGGTACTTTTTACCGTATTTGAAAACTTCTATCTACAACATTGATGCGTTTAGGATCTCTAGGGTAAATAGGATATTTTAATTATTTCAACGCAGAGTAGTCATAGCAATTTTAGTTAACCATTTTAATTAGTAGAGTGTTGATAGTGATCTAGAGAGGAACGATGATTCATAATATCTCTATTATTCTTATTTCAATGTTATTTTCGACAATTTAATTTGCTGATGATGTCTAAATGGAGTGAACATTCTTTAACATCAATTTTTAAGGGTAGATACTGTCTCTACAATGTTATTATTAGCTCGATATTATTTTCGACATCTTAATTCGCCATTTCTATGATTTCCAAATGGGGATGAGAATTCGTTGTCATTAATTATTGAGGGTAGATATCAAATTCTAGTGGTAATAGCGATCCATACTATCTTTACAATGTTATTTTCATCTCGATATTATTTTCAACACCTTAATTCGCCACCGTGGCAATTTCCAAATAAGCTTAAATTCTTTGCCATTAATTTTTAAGATCATATATCAAATTCTAGTTTTAATAGTGATCCATACTATCTCTACAGTATTATTATCATCTCAATATTATTTTCGACACTTTAATTCACCACTTCTACGGTTTCCAAATGTTGTGAAATTTCTTTTTACATCAATTTTTAAGGGTAGATATCAAATTCTGGTGGTAATTGTGATTCACACTATTTTTACAATATTACTATCATCTCAACATTATTTCCAACACATAATTCACCACCTCGACGATTTCTAAATAGAGCAAAATTTTATTGCCATTATTTATTGAGGGTAAATATTAAATTCTAGTTGCGATAGTGATTCATAGAAGAAGAACGCGCGATTATTCACTGAAACGCACGTTCAATGGCATTTCTGCTTCGGACAGTGTTGTTCCCAAGACCTTGCCAAGGAAAAATCGCCCGAATCTTTGCGTAACAATGTACGTTTGTTTAATTGGTCGACAAGATAGTGCCAAGAGAGACGCTTATGCTCGCACGTACGCATCGCGAGGCGCGCACTCGTCGGGACAATACCTGTTGGCGTGAAAACCACGGGCGATATTTCGGTAGCTCGTTTCGGGGGAGCGTCCGACAATTATTAGCAATGCCGTGCTGCGTCGTCCAAAGCGTTTCGCTGTTGAACTCGACATTCCGATGACACAAATCTACAGACAGGAATGCAGAGACGTCTCGAATAATAACACGAAAGTCCCCGATCAAACAGCTCAGATGCAAGCTACTTTTCTAGCATGAGAAATTAAAGAAACAAGCGAGAATGACTTAAAAAATTACGGTCATTACAATTGGACTTGAAAGTATTTAGATATTACAATTTTTATAACCTAAATTATTATTTTTGTTCCCATACTGTGCGACAATCGTGTTATATGCAAATTTTCTTTTTCTATGAGATTCGAAAGATGATCGCATGATTTTTAATGCAATTCCTCTTCGCGTTGCAGTCTTAAAACTTTCGCTAAAAATTGAAAGCTAACGAGTGCGAAAGATTAACGCAGCTACTGCGTTACAAAGTAATTGCATTTCTATACGAATATCGATACAAACATTACTCATAAAAGTTGTCAAGTCTGTGTGTTAAAAAGTGTCAGGACAATACAGATTTTAATCAAGCTTTTAATCAGCATTTTAATCAGGATTTTAATCAGATTTCAATGAAGATTCTAATCAGATTTTAATCACCGATAGAAAAGATGAAATTGCACGATTGCGTATCGAAAATTCATGGACACGAGCGCACAAAGAGGAATGCGCATGGACAGACGCGAGTAAAAAAAGAAAAGAAGAAACGACGAAGAGAAACGTTCGATCAGAAGCAAACGAACCGGCAACGCAATTCAAACAAAATAGAAGTGGCGTCGAGCAAATAGCAAGACAAAGTTGGGAGGCGCCCCATTTTAGCGTGCGGGCGATCGAAAACAAAATTTCACGAGAATCGCGACGGTGTTCGCTCGCATACCAGCCAGGTGAATCAGAGAGCGCGAATTGCGAGTTCGGCTGTATTTGCGTAACGATATTTCCGGTCGGGGCTCGGCCGTGAACGGACCGAACGGTGCTTGATCTTCGTCGCGGACGGCCCTCTCTGTCCGCCATCTTCGATCCCGTCAGCTGTTGCCCGCCGGTGCCTTTAATTAACCAAAACCGCGGAACTTGCTCCTCAAATCGCTGCTATATTTACCAACCGTTACGCTTCCATTTATCTTCTCGGCCATTCAGCGTGCCCACGTAAACAACGATATCCATTTTCTTATAAAAAAATAGAAGAGTCTTTCCTTTTTTGGTCCAATTACATTTCTCTGTAGGATTTTAAATCGCTCTGACATTTATAAGATAGACTATCGGGCACGTTAATGGGAGCAACAAATTATACGACTTTATTTTCTTTCAAATATAGATATCTCTTACTTTTGTTCGTCGAATTTTATTGTTGGGCGTTGTTATGGGATATTGAGATATACTATCGGGTGCAACAAATTATAACGCTGCTGTCTCTTTTTTTAAATATGGATACTTCTCATCTTTGTCGGTTTCATGATATATTTTTGTATTATTTTGGAACACTGAGACGTTTGTGAGATATAACTGAAATATAGCTTTTCTTTTTAGATAATTCTTATATTTTTAATATACACTGCCGTTTGTCAATTTTAAGTAATAGCTAAATCTGTGTGAATGAAACAGTTGAGCGTATTTAATTATTTATTTCAAACTTCAAAGAAGTTCAAATGGCTACTCAAGCATTTAAGATTATTCCCAAGGCATCTCTTCCAAGAGTCATAAAACAATCTACAATAAAATAATCGCGTAAATCGTAAAATAAAACTCTGAAACACAACTAACATTCCTCGAGCGAAAACCATCCCCGAAAAAAGATTCTCGAGCACAAGGGATGAACCACGGATTCCTCGGCAACCTAGACCAGCAACATCCAGGATAAGCGTCTCCCCCGAGAGCAGCCAGGTAAACGGATGAAAAAAATAAATTGGTTGCGAGAGGTCGAGCCCCTCGCAGCTGGCTGAGAGACCTTGGACGCGACCCATTCACGCGGCCAGAAGCTCACGGGGAGCCGGCAGGCCGCGGAATCAAGGTCGCCGGAATCCTGGTCGTTTCGTCGAGGGCTCACCTGAAGCCGTTCTCGAAATAGTCAGCCGATAGTGTAACGTTCGACACATGCGAACGGAAAAACGGCGAAACGATTCCGAAATAATGCCAGCGAAACGGCGGGCCGCTGCCATAAATCAAGCAGCGGCGGGGATCGACAAGGCTCTGGCAGCGTCGTGGAACCGTGAGCGTCGCGACGCGCTGCCCGCGGTGCTATTTACGCGAAGAGAATAGTGGGGCGTCTCTCTATTTCGGTCGGACCAGCCAGGGCCGTTCAGTCTGCGGGCTGGCTTCCTCACCAGGAGGCAGCGGCTCCGAATTTTGCCCTAATCGCGCGCTCCAGGGAGAACGGTTCTCTTGCGACGCCGAGAGTCGGTCCGACAGGGGTAGCCATCCCCCTCGGACGACCACCGTCGAAAAGTCTCTCGCGGGACACGCGACTTGAACGATGCCCAGGGATAGTCTGTGCACGATGAACGCGGTGCGTCGACCGGTGACACGAACGTGGTAGGAATCGCTCGATCCTCTTGCACCTGATCTCATCTCGGGGGACAGTTAGTCGGCAAGATGTTCTGGTCCGAGCCCGACGAGGAGGAAGAGGCGCTGTTATGCAGCCCTGCCCTCATGGCCAGGAGGGCCTCGGAGTCCTGGATCGTCGCGCCTCCCGTCGAGGTACGGAAGGGCCCCGAAAAACGATACCGTCTCGTCCTTCGGTCGATTGGGTAGTTTCGGTGTCCGGTTGAACAGCCGACGCCGGTCTTGTGCGATCGACTTTTCACGCTAGATTTACCGACCCGTTCGTTCGACGGCGAACAGGAGTCGTTATTTTTCGGTACACGCTGACTTTGATTGATGAGACACGCGCTGACCTTCGGCTCTTCTAAATTCAAACGTTCGGGACTAGTAGACAACCCTCTTTATCTGGATGCTGCGGTAAGTGCGAGCTGGTCGTAAATCTAGTGTTGATCTTCATTTCTGGGGGTGTATTTGTTTTAATTTCGTTAGATTTTGTTGCGAAGTCTCTCGTTTACAGGCATAAGTAATATTATATTTATCGAATAAGATATATAGAATATTCTTGATCTTTTACTATGTTTATTTGTTAAATTGAACACGTTTTATTCGACACATATAATATTAATTATGCTCAAGAACAGACCTCGGCAACTGGCTGTATAACCTTGATCCCTTATTTTATATTGCTAGGGGGTGAATACTTATTGAATTTGATATTTATATATTTATGCTCAAGATAATCTTTACTAAAAAAATCGAGGATGAAAAGCGCCCTCTAAATATCATTCATAGACGAGTGAACATTTCAATGTCAAACATCAAAAAAATTCGTTTTTCGGTCGCAATTATCTCATTCCGAGAAAGATAAATATTACATCGATTTCGAGAGAGCTCATTTTTCTCGATAATCCTTTGTCGACTAAGCTAATAAATCTTGACCCTATACAGAATATCGATCGTATCGCAATCGAATTCTGAAAATAGAAATATTGAAATCTGAACAGCGAGGCTGTGGAAGACTGATGAAAAAAAACGCGGTATGTCACGGCACCAAGAAGAACGTCCAACTGTCCTTATCGACAGGCGACACCATGGAAATTCATCGGACGACATCGGTTGATTCAGCTACGGCATGAATCACGATGATCGATGAAAATGCAGAAGGATTACCGTCCGATAAGCTTGACAGGGCTATCAAGAAAGAGAGAGGGAGGAAGAGAGAGAGAGGAAGAGAGGGCCGGGTAGCTAATGCAGGGCTTTCCTCTGCGGGCGTCACATTATCGGTGCAATTAACAATGCTCCGGAGAAGCGGCCTCGAAACCAGCGATAGAGACCCGCCGACCCATAACCGGCGATACCAGACAAGATACGGGACGAGAGAGTTGCGATCGGGGGTTAATTAAAGACACCGGGGAGCCATGGATGCAGCGCGCTATCATCGGCCGAGGGCAGAGGCGCCGATTAAATTTTACGGCTAGTGAAACGCGGCAAAAATCCGACGCGATAAAGGCGAGACGAGCCGGGATAGAGAGAGAGCACGTCCCCGCGATTTTTCTCGGGGAACTGGATTATTCTAATCTCCGGCCCTCTTATCGGATGAGACACGCTTCGCTTCCGTGTAAAAATCCGCGGCGAGAGGTCACTAGCATCGTGGCAACGCTAGGACACACGCAATCGTTATCGGGGTCCGGTTATCGTGTCTCGAGATGCCGCGAAAGCCGGGCGAAAAATCGGTGTCGATGGTCAACGCATCCGCGGAGCCAGCGCGGCCTTTGCATCACTATTACGCGCGATTACGAGCGAGGCTGCACGTTTTGGAACCGGTCCAAGGATTCCCCTAGGTTACACCCTTCTGGCCCGTTTCCCTGCCGATCCGCCGAATCCGTGGAACTCGCAATGAACACGTAGAACGTCCGACAAAACCGATCCCGCGACAAACAAGCCGCCGTTTCTCACCTCGGCCGCGTTCCGAGCCACGACCTTTCACCTCCCTGATACGTTAACCCCGCGCACCTTCTGTCTCTGATAAACTTCTGTCTTTTGTCCGCGATATATGGAGTCCTCCGCGATGAGTCGCATTGTCGATCGAACGTACCGAGACAATGACTCGAGATGACTCGAAAATACGTCTCAGATGTTGGAGGCTTATCGGTGGACTGTGTAGAAAATTATGGCAGTTTTACCGAGTTGAGAATGATACAAATTCTTGGACCTTTTTTAGACGCTTTTGTTATTGTTTTCATTCTTTTCATAGATGTATATAATTCTCGCGATTTTTATGAAACGGGTCGGTTGATGGTGTACAGACTTGTAGAACTTAGAAACTATAGTGTCTCTAGAGACTAGAGACTAGATAATAGACTATACATAAACTTTTATGCAAAATAATATTTTTCTGCATCGATTGCAAGACGAATGTGTACAAAGTTGTAAGAAAAGTATAATCTTCTTTCCTACTGTAATAATTTTAACGAGGTGAAATTAGTTCACCAACATTTTTCATTTCTTTACTTTTATCAGTGTTTTCAGTTCTACCCACCCAATTAAATAGAGTGCAAATAGATGCTAAAACGTTAAGGTTATATACCGTATAATAGTAATAATATGAATAATATGTAACACATGTTTTATTATATTCTGAAAATTATAGAAAATATTGTAATTATAATACTATAATATTTTAATTATAATGCAGTATTATTATTACTATACAGTAAATTCATTCTATCTTTTCCAAGTAATAATTACCGTCCAACCAGAACACTCTCTCATTTCCAAAATGATAAAAATAACCTATCTACGTTCAAACATACGGAACAAAAATTCCAACAATTATTTTCACAGACTAAAAAATTGAAAAGCAAAAACATGGTTACACGATGGATGATCCCAACGTGATTGGTCGTCGATAGCGCTTTCACAATGGCTTCTGGCATGTGAAAGCACGCCGTCGAATGGGCGTGCCTCTAAGGGTCCCATTATCCCTTTCGGACACGCAGCCGCGACTACCTGAACACCCTCGCCCCTTAGAATTTAAGGTGTTCGCCGTGTCCGTGGTCCATCTCTCTCTCTTTGTTTCTCGTTTCCTTTCTTCGTGCAGGCGATGCCGGCGGCGGCGGCGGCGGTCTCCCTTCAACGAAAGAAGTCACTGCCGGATGTGGCGCAGCCCATCCAGCTGACAGCCACGGCACCGCTCTCCAGGGAGGAAGTCAGTATCCTGAGCAGCATGAGGAGGGAGGAAATCCGCAGGCAAATCGACGAGAGCGAGAGGCTCAGAGCCAACCCTCTCCTCTACTTGGTCAGTCCTCAGGTTAAAGTGAGTATCTCCACAGGGGGGAGGGGAGGGGGGGCTGGGGGACTTTCACCTTGCTCGCTACCAAACAATAGCCGGCGACGTTCCTCCGAGTCATCGATAGTCCGAACGTGTTCGCGCCGAGATGAATCTCATTAGTTCAGCAGAATTTTTGGAAAGAATCGACGCTGTTCTCGATCATTGAATACCGATGCCCCGACAGGTTTATCATGCCATCGGCACAGTGGACCGATAAAATTTCTTGCACTTTATCATTTCAGGTTATGTCAGGTTATTTATCATTTCAGTATTCTTTATTGAGAATTGACGTTAGCTCGATTTTGCTGGCTAGGAATAATATTTTAATCGGTCAAAGAATTGGTGAAAAGATTAATTATAACGTTTTTATAGTACCATTTAGTACCATGAGATTTTTGTGCCACTTTGGCTCTTTTTCTCCGGGGCATCGTTTACGTCCATCGTCTAGGCTGTTTCGCCAATTTTTGTTCCTCGGAAGCGGCTAATTTTATTCCAGTACTTGTGTAAACTGATCAAACTGGTAGCTACGCAGCTGCGTCCTAGCTCGGTAATGATTCACGGTGCACTACACCCGGCTACCGCGTATACATGCGCGTGTAGCCATCCGGTCGTGTGATATATCTGTTTCGAAGAATCAATAACAATCGGTGGCGGATTCTTTTGTCTTTTTTATCTTGAAACATCTTGCCGTGGAACTACGTGTACGCGGCTCGTACATGAATTAATCGGTTGCGATTATACGATGCCGGCGGAGCATGAGCAATTGATACGAAACTTTCGCGTAAACAATTAAATCTGTTGTCGTCTAGACGGTTGTGAAATGGAGAGCGACACTTCCAGGTAACGAACAGCAGTGGATACAAATAATTGTCGATGATTTACGCTGTAATTTTCTGTGTCATCGCTTGACCGACAATGTTCCTTTTTTTTAATTAGAAAATAGAATTAAATTATATCGTAGAGCGATAAAATGTATTGAATGAGAATGTTGAAACGAAGCGCTGAATTTCTTTATCTCTTTCCGTGTGGAAGATGTATCAGTCGATGACGAATAGATTCATTGATACCGTTAGCAATAGGATTTACAGTGACTCAGGTATTCACGGATTTAGTGATGAGCGACGAAGGCTATTAGTGTTGTTGCCTGGGTCGGATTAGAACGACGTCCATCGGTCTGCTTGGTCTAGTAAAAGTTCATCGAAATCTTATCTCTTTCTGTCTCGCGACACGTAACCACGTTGTACTGCATCGTGCATAAAGTATCGTTGAAAGGTGTTTCACCATTTCCGAAGGACGACGAGAAATTGATAAAGCCGGAGCAGAAGCAAACAATCAGGGCTGTCTCATGCTACGTTTTCCGAGTATCGCGGGTGTCAGGAAATGATTGAACCTACAATAACGATTGCAGAATCTTTGTATGAAATATTGTAACAGTTCTGGGAAACTTGTTGAACATGTAAACAATTTTTGAAGCTCCCAGGGTCAGCAGAAAAATTGTGAAGTATTTCAAACAATTTTATGTGCTCCAGAAAAATCACGAGGTTTCTAGAAAACTTGTAGAGCCTCTAACAAATATTTTAGAGAATGTAGAAATATTGGAAAAGCTCCAGGAGTATGTTGGAACATCTGGAAGAATTGTAGGATTTGTATAAAAATTATAGAAATATAGCAAGGTCTGTAAAAAAATAGTAGAACCTCTAGAAAAATTATAGAATCATTAAAATTATTACAGTGTGTTTAGAAAAATTCTAGAGCCACAGAAGCAGTAATAGAACTTCCAAAAAGGTTGTATAGCCTTTAGAAATCATTGTAGAATTTTCAGAATAATTGTAAAACTCTCCAACAATTTTAGAATGTCCAACAAAAATTGCAGTATTCGTTGAAAGATATTAGGCTTTGTAGAAAAATTGTAGAAGGGTAACTGAGTCTTTAAAAACATTATAGAGCCTTTGGAAAAATTGTAGAACTTCTAAAAGAATTGTAAAACTCCCTAAAAATTGTAGAACCTCCAACAAAAGTTCTATAACTTCCCAAAAATGTAAAAATCTCCAACAGAAATTTTAGCACCGGTAGAAAAATTGTAGACGCTCTAGAAAAATTGTAGAACTTCCAAAAGAATTGTAAAATTCTTTAAAAATCGTAGAACCCCTAACAAAAATTTTAACACCGGTAGACGATCCAGAGAAATTATAGAACCTACACAGAGGCAGCTGAGTCTCGAAAAAAAATTGTAGAGCCTGCAGGAAGATTGTAGAATTCCCAAAAGAGCAGCTGAACTTTGAAAACATTGTAGAACGTATAAAAAAATTTTTAGAACGCTGCAGATGGTGCTGTAGTCGCTTAAAAAGATTCTTAGAGCCTCGTGAAAGCTCGTTGGGACACCAGAAAAATTACGAACCACTCCACAAGAATTTAGAAGCCTCTAGACAAATAATCTGACCCTGGGACGAGTCCCAACAGCTGCACCCAGGTCAGTTTTGGACCTGGGGACCTTAGGACCGAGCCCTAGAGACGACGACGATGCCTCGAAAATGCGGGACGATTTGTTGCGTAGAACGAAAAGTAGACGCAATACCCTAGTCGTGCGGCCTTGGCGAAAAAATAAAGAAGGGGAAAAGCGAGGGAAGGGGAGGGAGGGAGGGAGGGAGGGAAAGAGAGAGAAGCCGAGGAAGAAAAGAGAAGGGAGAGAAGGAGACAACCTGACGCTCGAATCGACGACGCAAAAACGCTCACTTCTTATCGGACGATTGCGAGAGTAGGTCGCGCGAGTATTGATACGTGATTATGAATGTTTAATCGAGTCGGCCGTTTTGAATATCCGGTCTGCGCCGGTCATCCTCTTGAATCGCAATTACCTGTCGCACGATCGTGCACCTTTCGCGCAATACATTATCAGCGTATCGATAAGAACGTTCTCGACTCTGTCGAGATACGCGCGCCGTTTCGCTCTCTCGAACCCCCGAAACCCACGGGGCTCTCTATTATGTAACAGCATCGTCTCCCCTTTTCGTTCCGCTTCTCTTTGCTTCCCCCGTTTCCTCTTCCTTTTCCAAATTGCCCGTCACTTTCATTATAAATGGAACAAGTCGTAACGTAGCAAAGTAAAACTAGAGAGACACTAAATGTTTTAGAAGTGTTTTTTAGAGAAAGAAAACTAACATGTTTTACAAGTATGAATGGAAAATTAATAATTTCTTTGAAGACAGTTTCGCTTCTCGACGTCGTTAGGGAAACACGGTTTTTTTAATCGCGAATCTCTTGCTACTTAAGCAAACTTGTTGCACGAAGCTGTTACGCAGAGTGAGGAGCACTGTTATGAAATCATCTCCTTCGCACGTTCTCGCACGTGGATGCTGTCTTTTTTTCCAAAGCGATACGGTGTATCGCTCAGCCTGCGCGATTATCAGCGAACATGACGATTCAGCAGCTACCATGTGCTCGAGAACGTTTTTAGACGTGATCCGCGAGCACGATGTTGCGGAGATAAATCGGTAATCCAATAAGGATAAATTACTATGATCGGAACAGGTTGCCCGACGATGACCGCTGTTTTATTTTTGTTTTTATTTTTTTCGGGAGATCGGAGAACGATTTTTCATATCGATTCGTTCGTTCCGATAACTTTCGAACGTCGCATTATATTCGTGCGTGATTTATATTCCTTTTTTTATTCATATATTCATATATTATATATTCGTATATTATACATTCATGTATTCGGTACTCTGTTGCATGCTCGATGTAAATACGCTGTCTTCCATTCATAATAGCTTTGGATCGAGTTTTTTTCATTAAAAGTCCAGTTGAAAATTGTAGTATGTGGAAAATCAGGGAAAAAAAACCTGAGGGAATTAAAAATGATCGACGAACACTAATGAACAATTAAAATGAAGTGTTTGACATTTTTAATAGTATGTGTATTAACGCTTGTATATTTGTGAGTTTAGTCAACTATTACTTAGTGTGTCGAAAATATTAATTTTACTATTTCATAGTCCATCAATTTTCAATTTTTATTTAATTTCTATATTTTCAAATATATTTTTATATATTTTTATATATTTCTAATTCATTAAGACTTATCCTAACTCAGTAAGATATATTAATATATCAAGTTCTATTAAAACTGTCGCTTCTACATAATTCAGGTCTTACCAAAAAGAAACGTATTTTAATTTCTATAAATTGTTAACAAGCACCGAAATGTTATAAAAATTTACTATACGAAGAACAGTATCTAATGAAAATCCTGTTGCAGGACTGGTTCTCCCGGCAGAAGCTGGTGATGCTGGTGCTGTTCATCAACATATCTCTCGCCCTGATGTTCTTCAAGCTGCTGACGTAGCAGCCAGCCGACGATCGGATTCACGGACTCGTGGTGGACGTGACCTGAGGCTCGGGGGCGTCGCGACGCCCCGAGTTGTCACCGGAAACCCAAGAAGAAGCATCGACGAGCACGGGGGCGAGAGCGCGCCCCCGGCGCAGACCACCGACAACATTGTTGCGAACTGCTAGAGATCAAACGGACTCGGTTCTAAGAACGGAGCGAGCGTTCTACAGGACTCGGAGGAGCAGCGTTGGAAGACAGGACATGCATCGGACGACGCACAGGAAAAAGAAGAAGAAGAAGATGAGGAGGAGGGATCATCGGCCGAGGACGACGGAATTCGCGTCGAAATGGACGACGCGATCGAAACACGGTCGAGGCAAACGAATCACGAAGTACAAGCCGGGGAGGGACTTCCGGTGAGGCAGACCAGGACTCTCGCTGGCTAAATTGAGAAAGAGAGAGAGAGAGAGAGAGAGAGAGAAGTGATCAGTTTTCTTGGACGAGGCACCGGCGTCGATTTACGTGCCTCGTCACCGGCTGTACCATACATATTTTTACACCGAGTATTTTAATATAATCATATTTGTAAGGGCTCCGGAAGGGCTACAATTGAGTCCCCCGGGCCCTGAACACGGTGCGCACAGACACGAATCTCTCTTACACTTTTCCTTTTCGGTTCTCTTCCTCGGCGACCGGGTTGGGCCCTATTTTCCAAGCGGAACCTTCGGGCCTCGAATCAAACGCAACTGGGCTGCGAATTTTTCTGCAAGCCATCGATTCCTTATCTACTTTAACATTTTGTCTGCCACGCCGACAACCTCAAAACTTTTACAAAATCAATGTCTAATTTCTAGTTCATTAAAAGAAGCTATTGTGATTCTGAACAAGCGTTATTGCAATGCTTGTTGCAAGTAACACATATATCGAGTGAATAACTTGTAAATTTAACTTCACAATCCGTATAAATTAAATCAGTAAATTATTAAACTAAAAAATTATTGATTAAATTAATAAATTAGGAAGTATACTGCTTGATTCGATCTAAATGGTAAAGTTCAGTGACGTCAGTTATTTGTTCCTGATGAAATTAGAAAGATGTAAGGATTGGGTTAATCCTAGAACAACCCTATTCTAGTCTTTGCCATAAGTAACATTACGGGGTTGCATTGCGACAATTATTATATACCATATATTACAATTTATGTAATATATAATTTCGCAATGTTCTAGTATTTATTTCTTCATCTGCAGCAAATTGAAAATTGTATGAGCTCTTTACCAACCCCTAAATTATTCTAGGATTAAAAACGTTTCAATTTAAAATTCGCTTGCATTAATTAAAACACTTCGATATAGCACGATTTTTTGAGGTTGATCTTAGGCACTCGACGCGTTAAATTACGCGGATATTCTTTCCACTGTTTCAACGTTCACCGTCTCGTTTCCACCGCGAAAAATCCGCAGTCGTAAGCTGTCCGTCTTTCGCTAAAGATATCAAATTTTTACCTGTGCTCGCGACAGATGTTTCGCTGCAGAAATTGAGTCTTTCTCGGACACAGATGGAAATTTGGTCTCTTTGGGTGAGAGGCGGCTGCCGGTTCTATTTCGTTCGATCCCGAGTGATTTTTGTTTAAACCAAGCCCAACCACGGTCGACTGGACGATCGACTCGAGCGCGGACGACCACACGATCACTTTTATACGCGACATTTAGAGCAGCTAGTGGATCATTTTCAAACTAGAACGTTCTCGCGATCGGGGAACTTGGACGGTCGATGGTATTTTTCAAAACGTTTTTTGGACACCCTGTATATCGAAAGGGGTTCTTCGAGCTCGAAGCTATTTAAATAAATTCGCTGGATCGATTTAACTACACGCGTCCCGAGCCATTGGGACACGCGAGAGCACTGAAACGTGAACGATTGTTGAAAAGTTATTGGGTAATCCTCGAGGATTTCTAATCGAAGTTTCGAGCGTCTTGCGAGACAGGAGCGAGGAAACTCGATCTCCTCGTGTACAGAAAGATGGCTCGAATTTTTGTTGATATCGCAGAACAACAATGTCCCAATGCTCGCGGTCGGGAGTGTACATTGTGCAAATGGGCGACGAGTTTCGAGTTTCTATACGATTGTTACGGTTTCTACGAATTTCAGAGCGAGAGAGGGAGAAAGAAAGAAAGAAAGAAAGAAAGAGAACGAGAGAGAGAGAGAGAGAGCAAAAGAGAGAGAATGAGAGAACGAAAGAGTTGTTGTTGTGTGATTAAACGTTACGATGTATTCATGTGTTATCGACGTGTCCATGTATTGTATGGTTGTTGTTTCCGCCGTAGCGTCGCATCTGTCGACCCCCCCATAGCGTCGCGTTTCTATCCGCGGTGTAGTATCGCGATCGATCGCCAGGCAGCACAAAGTCGACAGCCAATGCGGGAACGCGAGGGAATCGTTCGCCGGGTTGCGCGACGTTGCGGAGGGGAAAAAAATGTGTATAATTAATTGCGCGAGCTCCATCGGGAGACCACTTCGACTACGAAGTCTATTCGTGTAGCCTTGCCTTCCACGCGAACACTGTACATAGACACTATTCTCCGATTTTTATATACACATAGCTGCGCACGATTTCGATCGTCGCGATCCGATCGCCGCCGGTCACGATCATCGGGCCGAGGAGACAGATCCAACGAAATACAGTCGATCGCGCTGCGCAACAAGATCGCGGCCGACCTTCGACGATTGTTTAAGCGCGATTATTTATTTGTAATTGGTTCTTTACCTGCGTTGTTTCGTTCGGGACAGCCCGCGGAATAATTCCGCGCGCGAAACAACCGCGTAACCTATTACCGTTGAATACAATAAATGTTCAAGGCTTGAGGAACACGGCTTTTTATTCGTTTATCTCACGGTTCGATCGCAGATAAAAATCTCGGCGAGACGTCTTAATTAAGAGAGCGTCGTTGCGCAGCGCGATAACGCGTGTACGCCGTGTTATTGTTACGGCGCGATAATGCCCGCGGAATCGGCGAACGTAATTTCCCGAGACGCCGGATCGGCGTTTCAATTCGTCGACGATCGAAAGAAGTCTTCTATCGGGCGCGCGATTTTCGTATTTTCACGGCGATCCGTCGACGTACGTCGACGTTTGTACACGTGCTGTGGTAGATTTCAGGTGACTCAGATGGTCGGCGGTTTTTTTTCCCATGGGGGTCAACGAACATTTTACAAGAGATCGCCAACGTGACGAACCGTATTTTTTTCGGCCGTTTCCTCCCCCGCGGGACACGAGGGGAAACATTGTGCTCTCGTGTGGCGCGGATCGACGTTGATCTTCGCGCGCCGGGCCGAGGATCGATCGTCGGGGATACCGATTTCTACCGGTGTACCGGGCGGATCGATCCGCCTGCGCTCGAGCGATCGCATTTTTTTCTAGCCTCAGGCGTAGCTTGTATACCTAGGTGAATTTGTAAATAAGGGAGCGGAGAGCAGGCGAGAAAGCGGCGGCGAGAGCGAGAGACAAAGAGAGAATGCGCGCGGAGCGAGTCACAAAAGACGGAGCCGATTCGAAAACGACGAAACATTGTTTGCCTTGAATTTGGTTTTCGAACGAACATTTTCGGTTGGCGTTGTTCTTAAGATTGTTGACGATGTCACATAATATTTGAGAAAGTTACTTACGGATTCGTGATTCGATATCGACTGTTTTCAGACGAATTGTTCTATGACCATTGTCGTTTTACTCGCGAATCAATAATATATCTTGAATGATGTTACTCGAGCAACTGTTCTGCGATCATTATTTAGGAGAAAGTATATCGACGTTGTTCTTATATCTTTATCGTATATTTTAACAAATTACTGAAACGAATTCGTATCGGAGGTATATCGTAGACAATTGTTTAATTGTTCAACGACCGCCGTTGTTTCATTCGTGAGCGGATAATCTATCCGGAAGAATGTTATATAAGCAGCTGTTTCGAGGTTATTATTTAGGAGAGAATCTATTAACGTTATCCTAGGTGTAGTCGTTAAAAGTGTTCATTAAAAAGCGTTGACATATCAGGATTTTATCAATTCGATCAATGAAAATATTAAAGTTAATTTATCATCTACAAGATGGCGCGTCCATTGAGAATGGTCGCGCTAAGTTTTACCTGCGGTTAGAGGCAAACGAATACGGTTTACACGAGCGTTGATCGGTTAGTCAACATCGAAGAACAATTTCGAGGGATTCGTTTCGTATTTCTTTTTCTTCTAGCGTTCTTTCCGCCAGGTGTTCCGGCTTTTGTGAATGGCTCCGCGCCGCGATCGGCGCTCGGATTGGTCAAGCACGATTTCGTTGATTTGGTTTCGTCTTTCTCGCGGGAGACCAGGTTTCGAGACTATTTTTCCAAAGAAAGAGGACACTCGCTATTTTCATCCTACGCTATAGTATATATACATATAGGTATATATATATACATATACATATATTTTCCTCTTTGTACCTAAAACACTA
This sequence comes from Augochlora pura, assembly GCF_028453695.1. Classification (NCBI taxonomy): domain Eukaryota; kingdom Metazoa; phylum Arthropoda; class Insecta; order Hymenoptera; family Halictidae; genus Augochlora; species Augochlora pura. Next base: position 3,987,517 of record NC_135780.1, read on the forward strand.
GCACTTTTCACGCGTACCGTCTCTCGAGTACATACTTTTAATCGTCGTCGACGACGACGGCGTTCGCACAGGACGAAGATCGGGCGACGTCGCGGCGGATCGAGCGATCGATGGATCGCGAAAGGACGGATCGCCGCGGCCGCGCGCGACGCCTTCGTTCGCGGACGGAAACGGAAACATAAACGAGCGGGGGACAGCTTCTTTTTATTTGTCGAGGGACAGTTGGAAACGGGGCGCGTCGACCACGCGCCGGCATCGACGACATGATTTTCATTTTGTTACGAGGATCGTTCGTAGGAGTAATCGAATTCGCTATTTGTACCGGCGCGGCGCGCCGTTCGCCCGCCGTGGACATGTACTGTATATATATATTGCAACTATGTACGCATATATGAACCGATTAATTAGTATCACCGGGCGGAGCAGCTCTAACGATTTGATAAAAATAAAAAAAACGAATCCGTGCGAGAGTGTGGCGGTGAGCGAATGTCGGGTGATTGAGGTGGCGAGAGAAGGGCGGAGAGAAAGGGTGAGAAATTGAATGAGAGAAATTGAGTGACAGAGAGAAATAGAGAGAGAGAGAAAGGTAGATAAGAGAGACGAGAGTGTGACCGAAGGTTCACGGAGAATGTGACGGGCATTGTAGGGGATGTTATCCGAAAACCTACACGCGTTAATCCATTATTCATTACTGCGTCACAAAAGCCATATCACGAATCAAAGGGGAAATTTCTAATATGTATAGGGAACTAGGTTTAAAAAAAAGAACTATCGATCGAACGAAACGAAAGGGAGTCAAACGATTGGTTATCCAATTGCTATTGTACACACAGGACGACATTACACACAGCAGACACGTACACGAGGAAATCTATGAAACAATCATATGTATATTTTAATTGTTATCTATTGATTATTATCGGAAGATTAGCATATCTCTCGTTATTACTGTATAATATTATTATTATGATTATTACTACTATTATCGAGATTATTGATTAATTATCATTAATTATTATTATAATTATTATTACTGTTATTATTATTATTATTACTACTATTATTATTACTATTATTACTACTATTATTACTACTATTATTATTATTACTATTACTATTATTATTATTATTATTATTACTATTATTATTATTACCATCACGATCATCATTCTATCGGCGGCTGCAGGGAGACACGTTGAAACGGGCGCGTTTTAGTAATTTTATTGGACGAATCGTCGACGCCGCGAAAATGGAAGACGACACACGCGATGGGGCCCACTGTCATTGTTGATTCGCAAGATACAAAACAAACAGTGATTCAATAAACTTGTATCATAACTGGCTACTGTCGCCTCGTTCGTTCTTGATTCGCTTGTGCTCGCCCATGCGCTGCGGATGACGCCTACCTGCAGATTCTGTTGGCATTCTTAGTTGGCGTGACGCGCTCGTTATCGCGCCACGCGATCACTCGACGACTTCCGATCTATACATCTTGAAAACGATACATTACCAAAAAGTTTATCGTCTTGTTATCGAGATCTTTTCGTTCCGAACAATTTCGATTTTGTGCCGTGCGAAGAAAGGATTCATCGGAAAGTCTGCGACTCAAACTTTGCGGTTCATTTACAAAATTCTAGATTTATGCGCACTCTTTTATGCGTCCTTTGCGGTTCTTTACGCATCCTCTGCGGTTCTTTACGAACCTCCTGCGGTTCTTTATGCACACTCTCCAGATCGATGCGCACGCTTATGAAGTTTGCCGAACGCCCGAGAAAAAGCACAGCAGGAAAAAGCAGGAATTCCGTTTATTATTCCAGGACCCGCCTCGCTAGAAATTCTCCAACAGATATCGCGACCCCTTCCCTCCGTTAGATTCTTGTAAAATAATTCACGAACGCGGGAATTTGCATGGAGATTACGCGGACTAATTATATCGGCTTAGTTATGCTCCGAGTTCTCCGCGAAGAACATGGAACTTCATTACGTTCTAGTTTTCCAAAGTCAGCTGATAAATCGTCGAATTTGCATGGATTCGTAGCAAAGTTCCGCTAAATAACGACACGCGTGAAGTCGAACCGAACTTTCCATACCAGCTCGGAACAATAAGATAGTCACAGCGGTGCGACGCTGGGGAATCGCGTTCGCGCACGCATCACGAAATTCAGCGTTATCTCCCCGTATTAACGCTTTACCGACCGGCCATTATACCGTAAACATTTATGTCATTCCAGAGCAATTAATTCTGTTTAATTTTGTTTGCTTCATCCATCGCGGAAGGTATCCAATATTTAAATAATTGTATAATGCTACGGGAACATACAGCGGTACAATCTAACACTTTTATCTGAACAACAGATAACAAATTATTAGTTGCCGTGACCATCGATATTCACAGGCTACCGGTCGGTAAAGAATTAACACTAAACCTACCAGAAAGTATCGAATTTCTTCAAATTTCGTACAGTTCTTACTAGAAGAGTTTCTCCAATAAATTATTCAATCGTGTCGCATGAAAGCGTGTTTACAACTCTTATTAGCGTGAAATGAGGAACCGGTCGTTTCACCTGGTGGGTTCAGCGTTAAAATTCTAGAGCCGCGAAGATCGGCGCTCCAATGTCAGCACAGAATTTTTGGAACATGCCGCCGGTGAACGACGCCGACCGAATTTTGTTGCACAGCCGGCGAACAATTGGCCAGCACGCTTCCAAAAGCGTTCGCCTTCGAGCGGATTCTTAGCGAGTGGCGGTGTTATCGCCGAGAGGAGGAGAGGCGAGAGAGAGAGAGAGAGAGAAGAAAGAAGACACCGAACGAGGCCAACAACTTTTCGTCTGCTGACTCGGATGACAAAAGCCCGGGTAAGCGTTAATTGCTTTGCAGCCGCGAATAAGAAACGAGTTTTCACGGTCCCTGACCTGGCTCGCTGCTTTTTACGCGAGTCGGCGAATAATCGGCCAGCTCTCGCCAGAAACAAAACATTCGATAAATCGATTCGCTTCCCTTTGTCGTCGATATCGCCGCGCTTACGGGCCTTGTACTCCCCCCTAGCAAGATCCTAGGGTACATAATTCGTCCATTTTCGATCGACGTTTCGCAACAGCACGTTCTGAGTCACTTCCACTTTCACAATTTAGATATTAATCGCCGTGCTCGTTAGTTATCGGCGACACTGTTAATCTGTTTTCACAGATTGCCCATTGTGATTGCCCATTGTGGTTCTGTTTGGTGATTGTTCGTTGCGATTGTTCATCGTGACACATTACAGTTAAAAGGATTTCAAAAGGATGCGGAAGAGCGAAGAATTACTGCAGATTATATGCACTTATGATAGAAATTGATAAAAGGAATACAAAACGGTGAGACATCGTAAGTATTTAAAAATAATGTTACATTGTTTTCAGTTTGTTATAATTGTTAGAAGAATATGTTTTCATTTTTCACTTCTGCTGCATATAATCGTGGAAGATAATTTTTATTTTGCAGGATCCGGTCTGATGAGACCGCGTGAATCTTTGTGAAGAATAAAAATTGTCTGCAGCGATTTGATTAATGATTTTAGTAAAGTTGAACTATTATATTCTAAATATCCATTTAATTCTATCATAAATGTATCAAATCTGCAGAATAATTAGACCGTGAATTTAATCGATCTTTCCAAAAACAAGCAAATGAAATACAGAACAATGAAGACGTCGAAACAATTTAAGGATCTCGTTACGCTGTTCTAAATCGAAAATTAATCTATCACAAGAACAAGCACATCTTTGTTTAACTCCCGTTCCATAGAATTAACAAAGACAAGAAATCTACAGACCGATAATTGCAATGAACGAGACCGCTTCTGGCTGGAATAACATCGATCTCGTATCTAGAAGCAGAAAATAGGTGACTCCTTATCGCGAGGATCGCGCGAGGCTCAAAATTTCGGCACTGTCCCGAAACTCTGCGAGAAGCTCTATCGCAGCCAGGTTGCTAAAGTCCGCGGGAAACAAAGCGCTTCCTAGAGCCGGCTTGAAGCCGAGCCAAGGTCGAGACACTATGCCGCACGCGAATTCGCTTCCGCGTCGATTTTTCGCCGCGGTGTATCGCGATAAAGAAAAAAAGAAAAAGGCGAGGGAAAAAACAGTGCCGATAATAAGAAACATGCACTTCCACCTTCCGAGTGCGCGGCGTCTCGTCACGTGCTCGGCTTGACCTCACCGCGATACCATCGTCCGCGCTGTATCGATGCCAGAGGCAGGCAGTGTGCTCGTACGAGAATGTCGAGCGAAACGTGACCGAATCTGATATCGCACGCAAAGCCTCGTTACTTGCTCCTCCGCCGATGATCGCAAGGTCCTGAAATCGAGACGATCTCGGAGAGATGATACCGCAGAGCCATTAAGCATCGACCGGTTGCAACGAGCGAAAAGGATTGATCAGCCAAGGACACCTCCGCCGAGGATTTCCATGGCGAGCGGGACACCGTGTTCATGACAATTTAGAACAGCCTGTTGCATGTCAATTCTCACCGCAGTGCTGCGTTCATAGACTCGATCGCCGAGAACGTAAAACAACTCGTTCGAATTTCTAATGCTACAGTAATTTTCCGAAATCATTGAACTTGGAGAAATCAGCACCCGAATTTTTATTATAACATTAAATTTTCAGATGTAATTTTGATTTGGGATAAAATTTAGAATTCTCCTCGATTTCTGAGAAAATTAGAAAGATTCACGGCATTGTTCAATTTTAATCTAGAAAATATGAAATTCTGGTTAAATAAATTGTTAAGCGCGTATCGCTCGTAGAACTAATTATCGAAACCCAGTTCTTGTAACTTGAATTTTTAACAATACGGTATGTCGTTGGAAAAATAAACGCGACCGTAATTATCGTGTCGAGTTAAAGTTAAATACTGTTTGCAACGATGACCGTCGTCTTTAACGGTATGTATTCCTGTATTAAAAAAAAAAGTTTCACTCGGACGTTTTAATACGACGATAAAGGCCTGTGACGGCATCATTGTTTTATCGTTCTCGCGCGGACGCTTTGGTTCAGATTAGCTCCGTATAACATCCGTATCATAATAAATCTTCGATAATCGTTTAAACACTTTCGCCGACGGCGTGCTTTCGTTTGGCTACCTGTTGAACTTGTCGAATGTTCGCGACGCGCGCTCACGTGGCAGACGTTACGCGCATGGAGATCAAAGGCATATCTATTATTTCCTGTTATTAGTCATTGACTTCCTAATTCAATAGCACCGCGGCTACAATTTTTGTAACACGTATAATGCTTCTCGTTGCATCACTCGTTGTGCGCGCATCGGTCACCGCGCACTATTAAACTGTGTTCTACATGCACGCACACGTGTCGACAACGAGGAGCAGCGGAACGCTGTAATTTGTGCAACGCGATAAGATTATCTTCCAATTAATTACTGCAGAGTCAATAAACTTTCCTCCAGTACCATTAATCAATCTTCGGAGGCAGATGTGTGCTAGAAGAAATTCAGAGATCTGATCGCGGTGACATATTTTTGCGGAGGACACTTCAAATTTCAGATAAATCCTCAGAAGCTATCGACGCCGCGACAAACGTTAAAAACAACCAGATTAACACTCGATAAACACGTACGCGCTTAGGATCATACGCGATGTTGTTTTCCAATTTTTCTCAACATGTTTTTTGTGCTTCTAAACACGTCAGTCTTTTCCTTAACCCCTTGCACTATGACTTATTTCACAGTTACGTGGATCTGTATTTGTTTGTTACTAGTCAATTTCTACGTTGGGTGGAACATAAATATTTGTTATATAGCAATTTTCATTTCAATGTTTAAATTGAGATGGGTAGAATTTAATTTCCAAATCTTCGATTTATCGACGAAGATTTAACGAGTCTGACATGGTATTATAGGGGGGAAGGGGTTAATGAAATATATGCAAAGGCAAATTAATTGTTACAAGCTATCGATATTTAGATCTGCGTTCTAATGTACCTGATCCAGTCGTCTGAATTAATTATTTATTAATAGTTAGCGAATTCTCGTTATAGCAAGACGATTTTGCAGCGATCGCGTCGAAGAGCAACGCCACGATAGACAATTCCGCGCGATTCAGGGCCGACGTACGTTTGCCAAGGTTTTTCGTGCAGTCGTACTCGGGCCACGCCGATGCAACGATGCGGCGAGTCGCGTCACCGATCGGAACGGAGAAGCGTATAAACAGGAATCACATATTTTATCGCGATCATCCGATCGCCGGCGAATTACACGCCCGATAAGACGGCACGAGCCCAGACAAAAACTTCTAAATTTAACCGATGAATAATTCCGCGGTCGGACAGGTGGTTCGTTCGTTATTGGCGCAACAACTGTGACGAATTACGCGGGATCCGCCGGCCCGATAACTTTCCTTCGCGGTGCGTTTCTCCGAATGCACGTAAGCGCATGTGCATCGCGTCATGGCGGCGCGGCGCGGCGCTTCCTGGGGACGCGGCAGCGTACCCGCGACCAAAAATATTTTGTTAGGACGGATATAGAACGTCCGTGTCGCGTGTTCGCCGAATAGATAAAGCGACCAACAAAAGCCTCCGTATCAATGAATTCACTCAAACAAGCGTGCAGGAGATATTAATGGAAAACAACTGATCCCCCAAGGAAGCATTCAGAAGTTATTAATATACCCGTTCGAAAAGAAACGATAACTCTCCCCTACCCCGAAAATGATTCCGAATGCAACAAATGAAATATTGATCTACGCAAGAAAGAACTCAGTAAATTGTGAATCGAAAAGATATTAATTACAGTTTAATTTCATTTGAAGAAGGTATCAACCCTTTGCACTCGAAACTTCTTTTAATAGAGATCTAAAATAATTTGTCTGATTTGTAGTGCGACAAAGTGCATTTTATGCATATGTAATATTGAAATGTTTTAAATCTAAACTTTGTTAGTATAAAAATTATCTTGCCTCAGAGCCATCGCTCGAGTGCAAAGAATTGAAATCAAAAGTAGTCGTTCACTTATCCCTTTGCACTCGCGTGGTGACTCTAAGCCACCGCTAAAATTGTTGTACCACTTTTCAAAATCATTTCTATACACCTTATCAAAGTTTAGATTTCAAAAATTATTCAATTTAACACAAGATTCAATTTCATATATATAAACTGAACCTTGTTATAAAAAATTGTAATCTGTAAGTCAGAGAAACTATTTTAGATTTATAATTAGATTGGCTTCGAGTGCAAAAGGTTAATGTTTGATTCGAATTCGAAGATCGAACGTGTCTTCGCTAGATAAAACTATTGCTCCGAGATTAGAGGAACACGAATGTTGCAAGCCTTATCGGATGATAGTCGCGTCGTCGTTTTATCAGATCCGAGCGAGTCCTTTGATTTTAATCCGGACCACGCGGGCTGTCTCGTTCACTCGCTACGTTTCAGCCTCGTTACGCGAGACCCTTGGTTAATTGTCGGAATTTTTACCACGTCCCTGGCCGGGCCCTAATTGATTCAAACTCGGGTATCTTGATCGTCCACTTTACGCGCTCGCTGCCAATTTTCTGCGTCCCACATAAGCACCGTCTCTGGCCCTCGTGGCAAAGATAAATGCAGCTCGCGACGCTCATTAATTACTCGATAACGTGGTTTTTACTTCGCCGTTATCTACTTTATAAGCGCTCCCGTTGGCTGGCTGCATCTGCTTCTCGAAAATTAAAGAACGCGCGCCGATAGGGAACCGCGCCGGAAAATCTCCTAATTACGAAACAACAGAATGGAAATCTGTCAGAGCGATTGCTTCCTTTCGAGATTCTAATGAGACACGGTTTCGACACCGTCTCGTTTTAAATCGCGCCTCGTTTTCTTTACGTTCTCGCTGCTTTGTGGTCCTCCCACTAGGCTCGAGATTAGAAAGAGATTAACCCATCTATCTAAAAATTTATATTAAATTGATAAATCAACTTTTGTGGGAAATTATTAAACGAATAGCTTAATCATAATATACATTATAACAGGAGTAGGGGAAAGTCTAAATTCTTATCAGTCTTTTCCCGTTTTTTCTTAAGCTTTCTATGTCTCTGTGTTATAATATTTATTATAATTTATATACATCTATTATGTCTCCATTTTTATTGCACTCGTGTGACTGCTGTACAAGATCTTTTTCTGATTCTTCTTTTCGTTTGTAAGAAATTTTTACCCATACGAACGACTAAAATTATTATTATCACTATTACGATAAATAAAATCAGTTTTGTCATCCCTGTAAAATAAAACGCTTTAGCGACACTCGGATCTCGGTAGATTTAGCATCAAGTAATCCGCGAATTTTTGAGATGTACATAAAATTGCCGACACCAGCATTTTCTCCTCGTAAAAATCGTTTCCACGTCTATACCTCCGTTATCGCCGCCACCAAAAAATATCTGCCGTGTTACCGATTTTTAAATAATAGCGGGCCACAAATCATGGACTACGGATACCATGATTGCGGTGTCGCAAAAATGAACCGATCCTGCGGGAGCATGCTCCCGTAAATCAGCTGTCTTTCCGCGACGCGGCGACACATCGACTCGTTCCTTATCTGCTGCGTCGCCGCCTTCCTCATTATTTTCGTCGCTGTGTAAGCGTCCGTGCGCGTGGTCGAGCACCGTCGAAGAAGAAACGTCGCTAGGAACAGCTGATAAACCACGGCGCGGAACAGAGCGACGATTTCGAGCGGAGCGTAAAGTGGCGCGGGAGAAATTTCGTGGTGCATAGTCCGAGCGTCGTTCGTTAGCCTAACTTCTCTGAACTCGTTCGCTTTGTCAGCCGAATAAATTTCACGCGACTTATGCGTTGCTCGCGATGCACCGTGCGCACACCTTCGTCGACCTTGCTCGCCGTGGAGCGTCATAATCGCATCTCTAGTTTCGTTCGTTGTATCCTTCACCTGAAACTCGCCTCCGACGGAGCACGACGCTCGCGACTGCCGTTGCTGAATATTAATTTTCTCGTCCGCGTAATCTGAACTTATATAATCGTCTAGCGACGATAACGCGGACCTACCGCATGCCGCCTCTTTGATTACAGACATTTGTCAACCGCGGGAAACCGACGTCGCCGCCGCGCAATCTTTCCCCCGTCGATAGTGCGTGGAACTTTCGTGCTAATTAACCGACACGGAACTACAATTCAAGCCGGCGAAGGTTTCCGCTCGAAATTATACGAATCGAAGCGCTGTGTATCTCCCCTCCGATTTTTATTCCTCCTTAATGGACGCAATCCTTCGTGCATCATTCCAGAAAAGCGCGATTCTACGACTCTAAATAGTACCATGTTAAGGTTCGAAGAACGCCATTTTATATCATCGATTCCCTATTTATGGCTCGATCCACTGTAAAAGAAAATCTTGAAACATAAAAATGTTTCTCTTCTTTCATAGAACGTTGTCACGTGAAAATTATTCTACGCCCGTAGAAAGTCGTAATTACACAGACGAGAGCCTCTTCGATTACGCTCTTTGTAAAGCATAATTGTTACACACAAGAAACGAACAAGGCAGATTTTGTTCCGGTTCTCGGGAGCGTGATAATTAGCAACAATGTTTTTCTCGTTAACGAATGCGACTTTTCATCTTCATGGAATGGTTGCTATTCCGCGTCGTGGAACCAACGACGAGTAATTTATACGGGCTGCGAACTACATAATTTGAAGAGAGTCGATCGAAAGCGGCATATCTTCAACTCGTAACTTCGACTAGCGCGACCCTACCGCCGAAGGGTTAATTGGCGCACGAGGAAGATTAATTGACCGCTATCTGTTCTATAACAATTTGATACCAGTTAGAAATACGATACAATGTTTGCTACTGGCTGCGCGCTGGCTGCACTGTAAAACGATACGCGTCACGCATGCTATAAAGGTTACGGAAACATTCGGCATCAGCGTATTTTTACTTCAATATTATCGCAGGACGGCCGAACAACCATGAAAAATGTATATCCTCGCCCTTGCGCGACACCGTAGGATTTGTTAGAAACAGAGAAATTCAAGATGGCCGTCCCTCGCTGATATATCTTATACATGGGGTTGTAGGGGACGGTGGGAGGGTCAGTGAACTCGTAACTAAATGATGAACACGGGTGAACGATACATCGAGGATTCATTGTTTTCCTGGCACTTTTGAATTACGAGAAATGTAGTTCATTAACAGAAAGAATATAGGCCGATATTTACAGAATTCTACGAAATTTATTCACGAAATATTCTCGAAAAAATCGAGGTTACTATTTCGTATATTATACTGTTATGTTGTATATTGTATTATTATGTTATATATTATATTATTATGTTATATATTATATTATTATTTTGTATATTATATTATTACATTATATATTATATTATTATTTTATATACTATATCATTATGTTATACATAATCACTCTATCTGCAAACAAGTCATTTCCCAAATCATTCGCTACTAACTGTTCACTGAATTCTAACCTCGCAAGCACAAGTTCCCCATCCCCCACCGCGCTATACATACTTCTCTAGTACACGAACCCAGCACATTTTCCAACCTAGTAAACTTTCTGAAAACATATTCATCTTTTCTCTTTAAATCCCACCTCGCCAAAGTACCGAGAATTATCGAAGCCAACAAATACCCTGCTCAAACTAAATCTCCCAAAAACGCGACTAATCCCCGAGTACGGTAAACAATGGGCTCACAGATTAATCCCTTAGCAGCGTCAAGCGCGGATCGCCGTTCCCCAACTTTCTCTGTCGAAATAAAGCGACACGTTCTTACGAAAAACCCAGCTGTTCGTCGGAGACCCGTAAATTTGCAATATTCGTCGGCGGTCAACGCGCGTCGAACCCACGTTTCGACTCGAACCCGAGGCTCCATAAATCATGTCGAAGCGGGTTCAAACCTTTCTTCATCCCCCCCGAAGGACGCCGGAGCGGGAAACGCGGTCGTTACGACGCGTCGCACGGTGGTCTGAGAATTCGTTTTCCGTGGTTCAAACTATTTTAGCGTTGTGTCAAGGTTTTACGAACACAGCACGGTCGTAGAATTCGTCTCGACATCAGTTCAAATGTTATCGGCAACTGTATATTAATATTTTGAAACGTCGAGGTGACCAGCATCTTTTACAAAAAAGATTGTCGTTCGGCGAGCGTAGCGACCGACCGTTAACGAGGTTAAGAAAATTCCGACGGTCATTATTTTCAATGATATTTTTATCTAGGCTCGTTTCGAGCTGGCTTAGGTAGGTCCTCTGACGAATCTGACGATCAGACTCGCCCGAACCAACGTCGTCCTGACCAGTGGGTGTCCTTGTTTCGTGACGTGCTTTACGGGTATACAGGGTGTCCCGATATTATGTTACCTCCGGGAAATGAGAGGATCCCGAGGTGATTTGAAGAAACTTTTTCCTTAGAGAAAATGCAATCCATGGCTTTGCTTAAGAATTATTAATGGAATACGCTGACCAATGAGAAGCAAGCTCTACTGGTCGGCGTTTTTTGTTAGTAATTTGTGAAGTTATTAACAAAAGCCGTGGATCGCATTTTTGCTAAGAGGAGAGTTACTGTAAACGATCCCGGAAGACTCTTATAATATATAATATTATTTATTATAATATACAGCACAATATTTGGATACTTTGTGTATCAACAATGGCTAGATTTCCCGTCGACACCCGGTATGTACCGCACGACCGAGGCATTTCCGCTAGATTTCCATCATGCCTGGCACATTTTTCCAAGCGTTCGCCTGTCCTTGTCAAAAAGGATACTCTGTCCTTTACAGGGCCTGAATAAACAGACCTTCGAATGCGTTGCTAGGGGCTTTCGTTTCAACTCTCCCAGCGGTTTCAACTTTAAAAACCAATGGTTCGATCGCATTTGGTTCGATAGCGACACGAACGAACTTGTTTCAGTTAAAGCCGAGAGAGAGAATAAATGTTATAAGTCCGTATTACCAATCTACGATTATTCTCCCAGCTATTACTTATATTCTCTTATGTAGAAAAGCGAATACTGACCAACTTTTGTTGCAAACATTCTTTAGCCGGACCGTCGAAAATATTCGTGGTTTGTTTTGAAATTGGATACGAGTGCAGTCATCGCACGATAACGTAACATGCGACGTCTAAAAATACTTCTAAAAATCTGCATATTAGTTATTAGAAACGGCACTTGAAATTTCCGTGTTCCTATTAACATTGCATTTACGAGCATAATAGTTTATTCATTCTTATTTTGTATCTATAGTTTAACCCTGAAACACCCTGTATAAGGACGTTAACCCCTTGTATTTATCAACTACATTAATTAGTTATTGTTGCTAAGAAATTCCTACGCCAGATAGAAAATTTATATTTATTATATCGCAACCCTTACTTCAATATTTAAATATTAACCCTTCGATGTTGTGTTAAGGTTATACACATGTGTCATGCTGATCGATATTAATGTTTGTTGAACGAACAGTAACACATAATAGCAAGATTAAGTAGGAAAAACAAAATTTATTAATTCTTTTTAAAAATTTAGATATATGTAACACAATAATATATCTTACTTTTATTTAAAAATAGAAAAATAAATAAACAGCCTTGGTGACTGTTTACTTGAACTTTACTTTTATTTTGACTTTAACTTGAACTTGAAAAATGAGAATAATGTACATATTTACTAAACAAATCTTTGCAACGAATCCAACACGATAATGTAGGTTAAACGGTTAACATTCGTTATTTTGAAGTTCTAAAAAGCTATCAGTACACGTTGCACAAGTATGAAAGTCGAAAAATTGGATACTGCCCATAAATTAGAAATGATTGTTTTCCCGAGCACAGCGCGCTCGCCGTGTTCCACGCCGCTGCAGTGCGGGCGATAAAAAAAAGAACGAAGGGAAAAGGGAACAACGGTTTGTCGAAGACGGGGAAGCAGCGAAAAAAAAGAAAGGCCTGTTCATTATGCAACGGTCTAATAACGAGGCTCTCACTGCGCCCTTTTTGCCGGTTACGCCTTCAGTCCGGAGCGGGACGTACACGCGCGCGCGTAGAAGCGAGTGGAAGCGGATAGACACTGGTGGAAGCGAGGAGACGCGATTGGAAGCGAGTGGAAGCGAGCGGAGCGGGGCTCCGCAACATATAATACGAGGTACGCACGACGTGCACGTGCGTGAGCTGACCTCGCTCTGGCCACGCACCTCCCGCATGGCTCTCCAGCGATTCGCGTGCTGCGAAGCCTAACGAGAGACCTTCAGCGGAACACGACAGAGCTCTCGGCTCGAACCGGAGAGGAGAGACGAGGCGCGCGTGTGTGAGAAAGGGCGAGAGAGACGGCTAGCAAAGAAAGAGAGAGAGAGACAGGCCTGGAAAACGCGCGTGTGTCGCGCGCGCGCGCTCGCAAAGATCTAGTCGTCTCGCGAGACCGATCCGCCTTTCTCCCGTAGATCCACCGATCGATCGATCCACTGATCTGGTGATTCACGTGCTGCCGCCTTCTTTTTCCACTGCGCAGAAATCTCCGTCGGTGACTACGATCTTTTGCTCTTTGATCAATCGTATCTTAACATGTTTCTTGAACTCTTTAGATAATTCGTTTCAGGTGAGTATGTGAGTATTTACTAGGGCTGGAGAAGAATTGATTTCTGATATAGTAAATGATTTCTGTCGTCTTATGTAACACAGAGTTTCGCAAATAAATTTTTTTTTATATAATGGTGACATGTAGAAAGTGTCTTCACCATATCCTGCATTATGTGAGACAATAAAAATATTTATAGTCTATTCGCTATTTAAAAAATCTAGTTTTAACTAACTTTGGATTTTGTCAGATTTGTTCAGTGATTTTTGAGTCGATCACATTTATTTGATTTCTGTTCTTTTCAAGCGATTCGGGCAATTTTTATCACGCATAAAAATCCTCAATCTAACGTTCTTAAAATTGTACCAAACGACTTGGATTATTTAAAAGTATTACAAGCACTAAACAATAGACGAACAAAGCGATTGTTCTTAAAAGTAAACGTACACGTATCTAGCGTCGTTCGAAGTGTCTTAGCTAAGCACAGGCAAGGTATGGTGCGAACTTCGCGTTCCTAGATCACGAGGAAAAGTGGACTGCCACAATTAGAAATTGTGACGAAACGGTTTAATTAAATTTTACGATGCACACCTGGGCGGTATTATTACAACTGAATGCAGTTAGAAAGTGGAGGAGTCGGGTCGGAGGCTTATCTGCGGCACAGTGTTTCACGTGTCTGTAATCTAAAGAGTGCCTCGGAAGAGTTCTTTAGCACCGTGAAACGACGTAACGCCGACAGCTTTGAACAGTAATCATCTGCGAACCAGGACGAAGCGGGGAATGATTCTTGCATAATTAAGTCGGGGAAAGTTTCCCCTGAAAACCCGCTAATTTGTAAGGACTCCGAGCTACTTCCTACTTAAATCTAATAATCCTCATTGATCGCGAGTAATTCCGCACGATATTGTTCTCACTGGTCGTTGATGTTTCAGTGAAAGATAAATCACGGTTTGTTACGTTCTATTTCATCGTTTCGCAACTAACATGGAAATGTTTCGAGCCGAAATCATTCTCGAGAAAACTGGACCCAACATTCAACCTTTTCAACCCCTCAGCCGACCCTCATTCTTCCATCTTACTTCCCATCAAATTGACGCAAAGACGGGAAATCAATATCACGGGCAGATTAATAGCTAGCTTCGCGGATCCCCTCTTTGAGCACGAAAACCTGAGATGAGATTACGTAAATTTGAAATAAGATTAATAGCCTCGTTTGTAACTAAGTAAACGAAGTATAGAACGTATTACTTATTTGGACATAGAAATACATCGAATTGACGGGTGCGATGGAAAAGAATGAAATATTACGCAGAGAGATAAATATGCGTATTGATCCTGTGCCACTGGGATGATCTAATCTATTAATTGGATCTCTGGAGATCATGTGCACGATGTCGATAATATTTAATACCAGCCAAGAATACAAAACTCTGAAAACATTAAAAAGGATAGTGTTTCTCTATTTTTGCAGTTACCGAAATTATTAACAGAAGAAACTAATGCTCCTAACTAAAAACAATGTAAGTTAGCTTTTTTAAACTGCTGTGTCTGCGATATTGGATAGGAGTCGCGTTATTTAATTTGTTTCAGTTGCGCAACATTCGATCCACCATGGCCTTTATACGATTTGTAACACGAATACAACGTAAGTACGAGTAATATGATTTGAATGTCATTTGCATAACATAAATATAAGACGAAGTCGTCAGAAATAGACGCTTCCATCGTGCTTCATCATTACAGTCACCACCGACAGTGTTTGCGAAAAAAAAAATAAATACGGGAACGTGACCTTTGCGAAAGTTGTGCAAAATTGTTTGACGCAGCCGATCGGCGCGGTTCACCCTCGGGCCCCCCCACCTCCCCTCCAGGTGCAACCGCATCGTTCGTATTTCCAGCGTCAGGTAGCGCAAACGGGCTTACAGTTTCGACCCGGAGGAACTCGAATCGATCGAGGAGATCGTTGAACCGATCCGACCGATTCCCTTTTCCCTTTGATCCATGGCGTTGCCGTTCCGCTAATGAACTTTCTACGGAAACGTGGGTCACGAGCGTCGCGGGAATGATGGGAGAAATTTTTTAATTGCTTGGTAACGGTAACGGGGAGTGTACGCGACGAAAATACGGTCCGGCGGACGGTGCTAACGGGAGATCGAAGTTGTTCCCGTCCGCGGGAAACGGATCGATTCGTGAATTATTCAGCGCGGCGACGGGATGCCGCGATTGACATGTAACCGATGCTGTGCGAATTACATCTTATGAATGAAACTACGGTGACCCTAACGAGAACCGTGTAACCCTCCCCCGTGTTCCGAAATTTGACACCAAAAAATTATCTCACTGGGTGAAGTAGCATACTTCGTTTTTATGTCATCACAGTAATTTAACTTGTTTGGCCTTTTATGCAAAACGAACATTATCTGCGCTAATTACAGCACAGGGGAACGTAAATAACGTAACAGTATCTTTAAATTTTACCCTTCCATGTTCGATCCATTAATTTTCGATCGGATCGACCACGACGTTGGTTATCTCTTCTCTAATCGTTTCTAAAAATATTCGAAATTACCACACGCTGAGAAGCACCGATCTAAATAGATCATTGCTAGACGCGCGATCAGTGCCGTACCCGATCTAAAATCCGCGGGAGACTTTCTACGATTTCGAGAGATTAATTGCCGAACATCGACGCCGGCTTAAGCTCGATGTTATTAATTCTTCTAACCGCGGAGACTTTCTACCCTCGATAATTAAAATGTGCAGCCGGTTTCGTCCGAGCCGCGTTTCCTATCCGCGGAACAATGGAGAAAGCGGCCACCGAAACGCGCATTAGCCCGTCAAGAAGGATCGGGAATTTTCCATCGGGGCGTGTAAATATTCATTAGAGAGCGAAAAAAAATGGGGAGAAAAGCGCGTGGAAAAAACCAAAAGAAGAAAAAAAGAAAGGAAAGGGGGGGAACGCATTGTTCGCAGGAAAATTCGCAGTCGGTGACCGACGCCCCGCCCGGGGCTAAGCTCGCGTTCACCTTCTTTATTGCGTTATCGCGGCGACGATTGGATCGCGGCCCGTTGCTTTCCCTTAACGCGCTCAATTACCCGGGCCCGACTCGTTACGTTTTATCGGATTTGCATATGCTAATCGGGCGAGGAGGGAACAAAAACCCGTTGAACGCGCGCCACCGCGTTTTCCTGGGAGTCGCGCGAGCAGGCGCACGAGGATAATTGATCGTCGCCGCGCACGTCACCGCCGGAATTAAAAGAGTAGTGCCGGGGACCAGGTGCGCGAAGGTGTTGGTTCGCTCGCGTTTCGCTTCAGCTTCGCCGGTCCGGTTGCATTATGCACGCGCGGCGTGTCGCAATCGGGCAGAATCGAGAAATCGGCCGAACGTACGCGAACGCGCGCTCGCGGCCGGTTACCTTACTGCCGAGTCCAAGGTTCCGGCGTTTTCACGAGGGGAAAACGATCGTTAATGATCCCCGGCCGGCCGGGCAGGACTACCGGCACTGAATTGGTTCAAACGGTACGGCCCTGGTCGGCCAATTTCTTCATCGAGCCGATTTTCGATATTTCCTGGTGGCGGTCGATCCTACAGCGGCTCCAGAAATTACACTGGGCTCCTATTAATTGATGATACTCGAACTGCTAGCTTTTTTTTTAGAAAAGCATCGCGCGTACAATAAACTTGGACTCATTTTATAGCATGGAGCTTCTACTTTTGCTATACATAGTTCATTTTCTGGCAACACCATTTTACATGATATAACAGGTGACAAACTGAAGGCATACTCTTACTTGATATATTACAGATTGAAACGTCCGTAAAAAAATTGGAAAATTTTATTCCAGGCTGATGCTAATATAGATTTGAAGATTGAAGTTTAACCTTTGCAAACGAGTACTCGAACTTTGATGCACAATGGTTTCTAGTCACTTTATTGAACTTTGAACGGGAGATCTACTTCGCGGAAATACAAAATTTAATTAGGTTTTGTACGACTGAACATGGTCCTCGTTTCTGTTCCATAAAACAACTAAAAAAGATCGTGCACCAAGTTTTAAGGAGTCATTGTAAAGAGAAAGCTTCAATCTTCAATTCTATACCAGGCTCATAACTCAACAAAATTTTTCAACGTTATCAGAGACGTTTCAATCTGTAATATTTTTGAATGAACTAGTCTGCAGTTTTGCGCGTGATATTATTACGTAACAGCATGCTAGGAAAAAATCAATCTACGTTTATGACTGTATAATTATTTTTTTTTACGAAATTGTATTAATTTTTCTATTATCTCAACTTGTCGTGACAGAGATAGAACAACTTGAGACGATACTTGAACTGTCATCGCTATGATAAATTTTACATCATAAACATCCTAGAACAATTTCATTTGTTCCATCACAATAAATACGGGTTTTAGAAAGTAGTAAAAAGTTCCTGCGTTTCGCTTTCAAAAGGATAAACCTAGCAAACCGGCATCGAAACATGCGCGTTCACCGCAGCAAAAGACCGGGCGCGTTTACACCGCAAGAACGTCGTCCATTAATCCAGGCGATAAAGACTGCGCAAAGCCAGCCGATGCAAATCTCGAGCGAGGCTTATAAATCTCGTCGGCGGCGGTCAATTAATTCCCGAAGAGTCTGGAAAATCGTCTCGTTTCCCCGCGTCATTAGTCGCGACGTGTTCCCAATGTCAATGCCTTTCTTCCTCGGCCGCAGTGACCACCTTATCGGCCGCAACTGTTCGACCACGTCACCGGGTACGTGCATCGGCGTGACCCCCCCCGTTATCAGAGCAACTATCGAAACGTAAACTGTCGCGGCGACAAAGTCGTGCCACGGCTCCCCAATACTAATTAAACCGAAGATGACGCGTGGCGCGCGCGTCAACGTTTTTATCAAAAACCGCAAGGGCGTCGCGAACGAAATTCCACGGGACTGACTAATCGCCCCGAGACCATTAATCGCTAGGATATCGAAACGCAAAAGATTGTGCTCGTCGTTGACAATGCTCGAACGCGGAAAGAAATTGCGATCGGTTGCGCAAAACGTTCGTTACGACTACCACGTGTGACCGCGGCGGCGGTAACGGGGAGGCGGGGTTATTTGGGGGGGGGGGAGGTAGCAGCTCATTTTTATCATGTCGGAAACGGTTGCCCCTACTCGTCGCGCTTTCCGATATGTATTTTCAACCTCGAGTCTACTTCCGCTTAAGCTTTGTTGGTCCTTTACGCGGGGAGCTCGGTTTAGAACGCTAAAAATACGAAGACCTTTGTGATTTTTCTCCGAAGAAACCATAAAGCGATGTTTCTTTGAACTTCCTTGATAATACGCCTGAAATTCACGGAACGCGTGACAACTTTCTTTCTTCGAGAATCTTTGATAGAAAAGTTTGTACGGCGTAAATATTTAGAGATTTAGAGATTCCTTATTGGAGGCGTAGATTGGAAGACATAGATCTGTATCTAGATATAAATTTACCTAATTTTGTTAATATTCTAGGTTTATCGACCGGAGTTCATTATTTTCTAACTACATAGATGCATCAGGAAATTATAATTGTTCGAATAGTTCTTCCTCAATAGTGTCGAGTAAAATCCGAAGTAAAAACTTCAGATGCACAGCTGTAGCTGTAGCTACGTAACAAGAGGCTGAAGAAAGAAGAAATCGAACTACAATGTATCTGGTAAACTAAACTCCTCCGATAAACTTGAAAGACATTGTAGTCAAGCCAGTTCATTGTTTACTGAACTAACGTGGTGAGTGTAGCTAGTGTTTGTATCTATTACTATAGTACCCGAAGATAAAATTCCAACAAAGTCGAACTAATCATTTGCAGCATGCCCTCCATTAAAATGCGTCTTACGTTGATCTTTGTAACATTGTCGTTAATTACATCATAGGTTCAGCCAAAAAAAGACTTCTCGGCTCGCGAGGAAATCTTCTTTCCTCGTTAAAATGTACGTTCCGTTTATCTATCGTCGGCAGTGATTACACGTTCGACCGTAACGTAATAAAACGCGAATCCTACGGTATGATCGATGGAGTCGGTAAACAAAACTTTCCAGAATGCGGCAACTTCTTAACAATGCGGCTGTGCAACGTGCGCATTTTCGAAATAGTTTCTCGACCCATTAACTGTCATGATCCCCATTTGTGGATTTTGGAGCTCTACGTCCATCATGTGACGCAAAAAATGTACACATCAGGCGTGTTTGACATTTTTATACATATCAGTCAATATTATTTATAGCAGAAGGTGTGTACTCTGCGGTTTGTTTCTTTTCAATAAGTGAAATAAATTTTGTTAATCATCTGCACGTTGAACACAAAATTATCATATTTTAAGCATGATATAGAATCGAAAAAAAGTTTCCTAACTAGTTTCCAGTTATTACACAACTCTTCATGCATATGCGTAACTTCTCTTATCAGAGATTAAAAATAGAAATTGGCATTTAATGTGTTAAAGAACGCGCTGCTATCGACGTCGGGAATAAAGCACCGATTTCCTGAAAGTCGGTGGTACCCGGCCGATGTCGACGTGTACGATCGTCGTTATCGTATGCCACGTGCCGCGACGCACCTATATACTCGCACACGCGCGGCTCAAGATCGTCTCTACTGCGTCGGTCCCGGGGCGAGTTAATGTCGGAGTCCGCGACGCAGTAGAGTTTTCCTGGTCACACGTTGACACTAGACTCGGCTAGAGGCGACGGAATTAAAATTCAGCGAGCCGAGCGCGAACCGTGGGCCACGGGCCTGTGCGTCGCGCTGGTTCCTACGCGTGTCCGCTCGAACAAGCGCGAGAAGAACGACGATTACGATGGTAGGTAGTAACAACGACAACGACGACGACGCGGCCCCGGACCTATAGCTCTTTCGAGACTCCGATCGAAAGGTGAACGTTTCACGGCGAGAACTATACATGCATGCAGCGCCGCTAGAAAGGATATAGACTCCGTGGACGTACAGGGTGAACCGCCTAACGCGATCACCGTAAATTATTCCGTCGCCGATCGAAATCGCTGTTTTCTTCTCTTTTTCGTGTAACGCGACTCGCGACAGACCTTTAAGATGATTACAGTACGTTCTTTATCGGGCCTCTTTTTTGTAGAAGCCATAAAGGTCGACTTTTTACGCCTGGATTTCAACGTGGGCTGCGACGAGTTCGCTGAACACCGTCGAACATCGTATGGTTTTTCTTGGACTACTAGGTTTATCTCCGTAGCTTTTATAAAACGTTAGAGAAGAGCCTGAGGAAATTCACTCGAAGATCCCTGGACGAATTCGTTCCTGCCACGTTACATCACTGGAATATGAATCTCGTATTAATCGGACCACCCTGTACATTGTTCCTGTTTTCGATCTCTTCAATAATGTTCGGTGATCGATCAGAATTACGTCTAATTGCCTCAATAATGAACGAGCCTGGAGCACTGCGCCAAAATTTTGTAGAAACTTCGAACACGTTGATGCGAATCGATATTTCTAATTTCCCAGTTGTAAAATGCGCAAGTTAACTCGGATCGCGATGTTCACTAACTCCTGCAAAATTTACTTGACACGGTTATTTTGCTGTTGTTGCTGATAGATTCTCGGTAGCTGAAGGTACAACCGAGCAGCAGAACGTCGTTTAAAAGTCGACAGGTAAATAAATGCTGTAACCGAAATAATGGTCCAAATATATTTTTTAAAGTAAGGTGGCGCAGTTGTTGCGCGTGTAACATTTGGATATTGCGACGCAGCCCGTTGGGGGCGGTCGTTCGTTTCCTAAAGCTGTCCGGGCATTAAATCCGCGATCGAACAGCGCATTAAAGAGAGTGTAACAACGACGACGGATTCCGGCACGAGCGAGCGCGGCGAATGCGAATAGTTATTTTCGGGCGCAGCATTATGTATAGCCGGCGCGTGTTTATTATTTGCCTAGACTGAAGGCACGTATTCATGAGAGGCTCGCGGGGCCGCGGTCGATCAAAGCGACCGATCAAAACTCCGTCTCCGTCGGGTCGCAACAACTTTCTGCAACCCGCGAGAGGGAGAGAGAGAGAGAGAGAAAGAGAGAAAAAAAAGAGAGAGGGAGATAGCGCAGTTACGGCATATAAACAAACAAGACCGCGTGTAGCCGCGGCCCCACGCTGCCAGCTCGGAAATTTGCATCGTTCTCCCCTTTCTTAGTCGACTTCCAGTACAAAGAGCCTCCACACGGAAGCGATAATGGCGCTGGGTCGTTTATCCCCGTGCGCGTGCGCGTTGCCATTTCTGGTCGATCGCCTCGCTATTATTTTCATTAGGGCTCTCTGAATTCCCTAATCGAGTTTACCCCATCGAACGCTCTCTTATAAACGGAGCTTTAACCTTAACAACAACCTTATTGACAATTTCGTTCAACATGTCAACAGATTCATAAATGACAATGACCCTGCCGCGCCGCAGGTTGTTGTTCTGAGTACGTCGTTTGAATGGAATAATAATAATAATAGGTTTTACGTGTCCATATTATAGACAATGGTGCAATCGCATCGATACGACGCTAAACAGTAAATATTTTCGGAAACGTATGACCCGAACGACATGCTGGAAGGAATGGAAAGGCGGTGAATGTTATTCAAGATTATGATAATTGGATTTACCGTGTCGGAGGGAAATGTTACGGGAAACGGTGTCAGGTAACGGGATATCGGTCCGGGTAACAGATTTTTTAGGGAGCGGACGTTTTCAGATTGATGAAATGGAAAATCAGTGGAGCGATGCGCAGCGTTCGAACTTCCGCAACGGTTGGAGGCGCCATCTTCGTCGGTCGGTAAAGATGGCGCTGCGGTGGCGGTCGAACAGCTGAGTGGCGAGTGGAATATCTGTGGAAACGGAGTGCACGGCGAGCAGACGTTCTGTTCTCCGTGCTCGGCCAGATCGGCAGTAAACAGCTGGCGACGCGATGCGTCAGAACAAAATGTCGAACGGGACTGTGCCGAGCTAGTTGCCCCCCCCCTCCCTACCTTCACTGCCAGAGGCACGGTGCAAGAGCTACGAGAAAAAGTGTCTGTTCGTCGGGAACTGTGGTCGTCGAAGCTGTCGGGAACAAGAGTCGCGAGCACCGCAGTCAACAGCGTCCGTGCCCGAGGTTCGTGAACGGGATCCGCGAACGAGAAAATACGCGGCGAAAGTGTCGTTTCCTTTGTTCCCCTACGTGAAAACGTTCTCTGCGCATAGGTTCCCGTGCGTGTGGCGCAGCGTTGTTTGTTGTGGTCGGTACGTCACTCTCGGCGTACACACGGGTCTCTCTCGGTCCGGATAGGGAACGAGCTCTGCCTACCTGGCCGAGTGTGAATTCCGGTCGCGACAGGTCTTCCTCGGACAGCGACCGCCGGATAAAACGGATTCGTCGTTTCGTCCCGGAGCTCGAAACGTCCCTGCCGACCGAGGCAGGATCGCTGGCCTTTCGTGTACGCGCGAGTGCTTTGTTTTGGCGAGCAGCTGATCCGGGACTAGACTCGTTCCGCGTCGGGCCCTGTCCATCGCTGTCGTCGTCCCGAAACGCTTCTCGCGTTCCGTCGGGCAACGGTGTTCGGACCGAAGACCCGTCTCCCGTGAACAGTGTATTACGAAGGGTCGAAACTCCGCAGCGAGAGAAGAAGATCCGTTATACCACGGAAAAAACGGAGGACGCGCGATCGACCGATGCATACGGGACACAACAGTGCGGCTCGATGACAGGCGAACCATCTTCGACGAGAGTGTACGTCGAGGTGCTCGAGAGACGAATCCACGGGAGTCCACGGGGTGCCTGTCCGTTCTTGTTTCCAAGGGAGAGAGTGCGTTGATCGACGCCCGAGCAGTACGGGTGAACTCTTCGCTGCCGTCCTGTAAATAACGATCGACCGTTGCCACCGCGCGCGAGACTGTTTCTTTTCGTGCGACTATACAACGTACGAGCAGTTCCCGAGGGAAGCACAGTCGACCCTGTCCCGACGCAGAGCTACGTCCTGTCGAGTTCATTTCGCTGGCATAGGTTTTCCGCGGGGGCAGCTGAACCAATCACTGCTACCAACTTAGCTCCGCGTATATAGATATAGGGAGTGCGTGTGTGTATGGGCACTCCGGTACACAGACGAAGATAGGCGCTCTCCCGGTCCTCGTCTAGACCGTTCGACGCGGGTTCGCGCGGGATCATTCGACCCCTGTGAACTGTTTCCGCCGGAGGGGTGCGTACAGCTCGAAAACCGTAACTGGCTTTCTGTGAATCGACGAGGAACGATTCCCGTGGCCGTGATCGATGTGGCATAAGAGACCCGAAAGGGACGAATCGGCTCGCGCTGGCAAAACGGGGGTACGGCAGCGATCGAGCTGACTATACTGGAGGCGAGCCGAGGTGACCAGGGGTCCTCGAACAAGGACGGTACCTGCCTGCATCTAAGTCACGCCGGATGCCCGTCGGGTCCTTGAGGCGGTCCGGCCGTTTCAATCGTGTCCTCGCTGCGGAAGGTGCCATACCGGTCCCAAAATGCTGTACATATTCCACGTGGACACCGGCACCACCATCACCTTCGACATCAAGCTGGCGCTCCAATTGTGAGTAACTTCAACTTCGGGGACCAGCATGGGGTCGCTGTTTACTGTAAACAATCGTCCAGAAGTCGGTCGCGCCTGACCTGAATACTATTTTTCGACTACCAGTTTACGATGACCTTTTTCTAACGATCTCACGGCTTTACTAGTACTTTGCGTATTTTTTTTTATGATTGTTGTTTACGCGAAACGAATGTTTCAATTACTGGTAGTAAGCCGTCGAAATATGGCTTTGTGTTCTGTTGTTATACGTATAAATGGGTATATCTAGATTTCTATTAGAAAAAGGTCGATATCAATAGAAATATTTTTAATTTCGGTCAGAAATTACTGCGTTTTGGACAATTGTTCTGTGACAAGGGGGTGCAATTTGCATGTTCTCGGGGGTTGACAATTTTGTTTAAAGCTAGATTTTAACGTATAATTTGGAAATAGAGAAAATTTTTCTAAAATTCAGTGATTCTTGATTTTTATAATTTTATTCGCTTTCTACAGTGTTTATTAAACGTTGCAGTTGTTTGCTATCATAATAGTAACACAATTTATTATTGTAATCACTGCAGTCACCTGAGAAAGTAGAAATTGCGATCTACATACATATTTCGCTGCCCGTTAAATATTAAAGGTGAAGCAACATTAATACTGCATGCGATTAAATTGAAATTGAAGCTGGAATCTCTAAAGGAGAAATAACAATGCGTTTCTGTAAAGGAGATAAATATTATTCGACTTCATTTAAATCAATGAACAAACATAATGAAGTTGCGCTCTATCAAATAAAAATAAGCATCGCGCTGCATTTAGGATCTTTGTAACTTTGAACAGGACGAGGTCATTAAAAACGTATTAAAAATCAATGGTCGCGCTGTTTCTTATAATAGCGAAATCAATTTATACGATTGTGCCACGGTAGTGTTGTACACGTACGCGTATGTAGAGTAAGACTTCGGGCACAGTCTAGACTCTACAGCAAACTTTGTACGTATCGAGCACACTCGCTTAAGCAGAAAAAAAATGTGGAACATGTTATTGAATCAGAATCGTGGACAAAAATAAGTGCCTATCGAGAAGATCATGTAAAATTAATTCATGCGAATGTTATTGACGTAGTTTATAGAATCTACAATGAAGTACTAACGTATAAATGAGGAAATCTGATAGTCCTGACGTTAGGATCATGTAAAGTCAATTTATTCAATTGGTATAGCATGTAGAATTGTTTTAGAGCATGATACGGTATACTAGTTTACTATCTTTAAACAACGAATTAATTTCCTTGCATTTTACAAGCCCCGACAAATACTGCATCCGTCTTTATTATTCATAAACTGCGGAGGTATAAAATTTTTATTGCGCATAAAGATGACCGATTTATTCGCAAACGTAAAAAGCAATGTCGCCACCCCCAGCTATCATCGTCCGGAACTCTCCGCTAATGTGTCTATTTGCAAGAGCCACCGTTTGTTATCTATATATTGTACTTGGTTCACCAATCGGACTGTAAACTGTATCTATTTGTTTAGATATAAATAGCAGCGATTCCAACGCTAAAAAACGAAGTTACAATAAGCGATAGCTACCGAGACAAATCACGTGGCGTTTTCATGAGCTGATTTCCGTAAACACTGGCAATCCGGTTATAAAGCTTTCGAAATCACAGGGAATAGTTAAATCCGCTCCCACACATGACGCAGGTGGGCCGTACAGCCGCGAGGCATGTCGTTCCTCGGCTTTCTAAAAATACGAAAAATCTGTCCCTTCGTTCATTGGCTCGCGGAAGACAATGGGAAACTGTGGGGTGCTCCCCCCCCCCCCCCCCCACCTTTGCCGCGGTTCGTAACTTATCGTTGCTGCTTCGACGTATCTTTCTCGCTTTAATTTCGACATCTTTATCGCGAAGATTTACGAGTCGATCGTGTACGAACGTGTTCGGACACGTTCGCTCCTGTTAACGCGGCCCACCACAGTTCCCAACAAATGAATCACTCCCGCGGAACGAATAAGCAAACAATCGCGGAACTGGCGAAAACCGAAGCCATCGAATGACGTGTCGTAACTGTTAGACAATTATTTAGCGGGTATCGATTATTAATTAAAACCGCGCGAACTTGCGCCGTTACCACGAAAAATTGGCGCGCCGGCCGAGTTTTTCGGAAATATCGCAACGCACGGCGTGGTATAATTTACGCAAAAAAGAAAATACACGGAGTTGAGAGACACCATGGATCGTTCTCTAATACCCGATATCTGTTATTCTCGTCCTATAAATATCCCCCCTCCACTTCCGTCCGTTCCTCCGCGCGACAACAGCGGCCATTCGACGCCCTTCATTCACTTCCTTCGACCACCCTAACCGCACGCGGAATATCGAGCTGGTAATTGGCGCCGCCCTAAATATTCATTTTCCATCGAAGAATATTGACCGGCCGCGTCCGAACGAAAACAACGCGCCGGAACTTTTCCATCGACCGATTTTTTTTTTCCGCGCCCCGTCCCGTATGTAGGACGAGCGGCAATCCCGCGCCGTTCCACGGACATTTAATTAACCGCTCGGTCGTAGAATTAAGCGATGATCCTCGCGGAAGTGTTTCTCTGAATGCACGCGCGCTGCTCGACGGCGATTCTTACCGAACACCGACCTAGATCGATTCCTTTGAAAAAACACCGCTGAACGTCTACCAAGGATCACAGTTTTACAGGATCCATCGAAAAAATCTTCGAGAAAGCATTCGATTTTATCGACCGTGTTGAGGAGTTGGTAGATATTATTGTTCATGTTTTCTGGATTTTTGTACAAAAGCAAGGATCTGGAGAAGGCTACAGAGCTCGCAATTAGGATAGTCACTTAGGAAGTATATGTACAAAGCCGTTTTATGCACAGATCAAGGAAACAATGTACTATGCCAACTAGATGGCTCTTGTTTTTGCCATAAAAGACGGTAAGCTAGATTGATTGCACGGTTCGTCATTAGTGTCCACGTTTCCGTGGCTGCGCCATAAACGCATCAAAAGTCCCACAGTCTATTCTTCGAGGACCCATTGGCAGCCATGAATCACGATTCACAGTTATTTCGCGCGGTTATCTCGCTCCTTAAAATCCGGATGAAGGAAATCATTTATTTTATCGACCGAGGCTTCGTCATTAACGTCCACGATCTATTCATCGGGAATCCATTGATGGCTGTAAGCCGCGGCACGCAAATTAGGATACACCCGTTCGATCGTTCTTACAGCTAATTCAAATTAGACCTTCAAATTGGATCTTCAAATTGGACCTTTGAATTGTACGGCGAGTTTCCGTCGCGACTGTATTCTCAATTTAGCCAGCATCGCGAACCAAAGGCTCGCGCAATCGCTGGCAGACAGAAATCGCGGATGTTGCGGAACATCTCGCCCGCGAATCACTCCGCTCGTGTTTCCCTTTTTCACCGCGAGCGTGGCCGGTCGTCTTATTTACGATATCACGGAGCGGCCGCGCTCGATATTATTCCCAGATTAGACTCCCTCGTTAAACCACGGCCGATGCTTATCAGAGACCAAGCCTCTGCCTCCGCCGAACGTCGGTTTTCCCGGCGCGGAAACTCATTTGTCCGCGGCTCCGCGGCCGTGTCCCGCGAATATAGGCCGCATCCTTTCCTGGGCCGTCGACGTGCTCTCGACGGTTTTTTTGCGAGAACATCGACCGGTGGGCTCAAGAAAATCTCGCTTCCTTGACCGTCTCTTTTACCGGATACTGTTACATCCGGATTAACGCGGTGATTGTACCTCCGGACGAACCACTCTCTGCCCGATGCCGACCGTCCCTTTGTCTAATCCGCGTGAGTAACACTTCGTTACGGTGATTCATTTCGTCGGCCGGATTCGAGACAATTGGATTCGCGATCGTCCGCAGAGGGAAACAAAATTATGGGGATACTTTTATGGTTTTCGGACCGGGGTCGTCCTTAGGGCAATTTTCCCGTGACGGGGCTGCATGGTTCCGCCTTCATTGGAGAAAGCTCTCCTTGGAACCATGCTGATCCTGCATGATGCAAGATAAGACCTCTTTTGATGATTCATTTAGCGGGATTTTGTTTGGCTACGCTGCGATACAGAAGCACATTTTAACGACTGCTTTTGGACACGATAAGCTTCTGGATGGAGGCTGATTTTCTGAGAAAGAATTTTAATTAGTTTATTATATTTCCATACGTCTTATCGCAAGTGTGAAAGTCCACGGTTACTAAACTCTTCTAGCACCTCCGCATAGTTGCGAATTCCACTCTTGCAATATAATCAGAATTTTCTGAGTTTCAACGTAATTCGATAAACGTTTATTGCAGCTAACGATATTATTCTAAACACCATTGATGAACATTGAGCAGACTATTAAACAATAATCGACTAGTTCAACGAGACCGTAACTCCTCAGGAACGACAAGGTATTCCAGAAAGCGAACCGCGGATACCTCATCAGGGCGTGATGCACGGTGCAATTAAAAATCATTTAGCCGTGATTCGCATTCGCCTCGTTCCGCCGTGCGGCTCTTCATACACGCAATGATTTTCCCAATCGCCGACGGGATTGGTCGCCGTCAATCATTTAGCAACATCTAACGCGAACAACGACACCGCGTGGAAGCGCCAAGGATCCGTCGAAGGTGAAGCCGTTGCAAAACGATCGATCTATCGCGGACGTACGTGGGCAAAGGCGTGCTCGAGAGGCATTTTCTCTCCGGCGCTGTCCGCCTCGCGAACGAGAGAGGAGAGGACGCTCTCCTCGTAGCAGGTGGCAACGAAAATAGTAATGGAATCGGCGCGGGGCAACGTGGGCGGCCATTGGCTTGTGTCGCACACGAGTCTGACCCGCGCCGCGGACAAAACTCGGCCAAGTCCTTAATGCGTGATGCAAACGCTGCATCTCTCGAACCTCTCGCGCCGCGCCGCCTCGAACGGTCGGTCCACTTTTGCACGGCCACGCTGTTTACGAAACTTTCCTTGGAACTTCTCCCTCCTTCGGCCGCCGTTTCCGCTTTATTTCCAGTTTACGCGGAGCCCTAGATAAATCACTTTGATCCTGCACCAGCAGAATCCTTGCCGTCGTCAGAATTTGCCGCCGCCCCGTTTCGCGAGGATAGCTCGCCAGCGATCGTTACGGTTTTGAAGATTCCATTCATTGGGTTCTCATTCTTTGGCAAAATCTTTTCGGGATTCTTATTTCATAAGGATTTGGTAAGAGTCGCGGGGATTTAGATAGTATAAGATGCTGTAGAGAAGAGAACGAGCTGCGATGGTTTTGTTTCCATTTTGGAGGATGTCGTGGATGGGTCACTTTGTAGTAGAACGACGTTATTTGTTGCAGTTCATTTTTTGAGACTAGGAATAAATTATTACTTATGGATGATAATAAAGTAATTGATTCAACGTTTCACTGAGGATCCTTCTTTTACTCTAATATTGTTGGCAAAATTGTTCTTCCAAGGGATATTTTACGATTCTATCCTTAAGAATATTTGTATATTGAATTTTATGAACATTTAATGTTTCGACTGTGCCGAAATATTGAAACGCGTAGTTTCCTCGAACAGTCGACGCTGCGATCACGCACCACGTGGCAATCGCGTGGCCTATTTCGTAAAATTCCAAGGGGCCCTCCGTTATCGCTTCCGAGATACGCGAAAAAGTGCGACGAAGTTTCTCTCCCAAAGGCGATAATGGATTTTCGGAGTAATCTGCGCGAAGTATCAGGCATCTTAAACATTTGTTTACCTTCGTACATTACGCCGGAGTTGTTTTCGCGGCCGACTAAAATAGGGACGCGAATCTGGCGGATGAAAGTCAAATGATTCCCGTGGAAGGGAACGAATATCTCCGGATTAAATTTCGAATAATGCGTCTTCCGCGAGAGTCAACATCGTTCCCTCGGAATCTTCCCTGAAACCTCTCGAAATAGTCCGGATAGACGAGCAAACGATCGGTTCGGGAGCTCTTTAACGTAGCTGCGAACCGACCGCAACGCGGAATACCGACCGCGTACTCTGGTCCGAAAAGACGACACGGGTGGGATAGAATCTCCAGAGCATTGAACGGAACCAAGATAGATTAATCGTCGACGACTGTAGACTTCGTTTCATCGACTCGCGTCGCTGAAGACTCTTTCTCTAGCTTTAATTACCTAAACGAGCGAACGGGGAACCGTGCCGCTTTTATCAAAGATCTCGCCGTTTCGAGCCGGCCGATTTCGAATTCAGACTGAGCATTAGAGGAAGCGGGGAAACTAGCAATTAATATTTATAATGGAACCCGATAATAGTGCATCGGGAACGAACGCGTTCGTCAAACAAAGATCAAGACTTACGCAACAAAAAGTTGCAGTAGTAATTACTTCATATCTGTTTGAAATTTCTTATTCTACTCTTAACTAAGCCTTTACTGATTTTTCGCTGCAACAGAAATTTACGTATATCGAATATTAACAAAAATTGGTAACTCCACGATGCAAATTCTCTTTTATGCACATATTAAAATAGCGTCAAAAAATGTACATTTAAAAAACCGTCACACCTTACATAAAAATTGTCAAATTAATTTGTTGTCTTACCATTTAGTTCCTGACTGTACTCTACACTAGTTCCTCTTGATCAGACGGTAGATTCGAGCCCTGTGGCCATTCTACAGAGCTGCAACTTCGACAAACATGTTGCTGGTATCTTGGCCGGCTAACGATGCTATCGGCCCCGAACAAACGATTAACAATTCCGGGACAGTATCCTAAGCAGCACAATCAGGCGGAGCGTTAATAGTGTCTGAAACCAGGAGCCGCAACCACGACGCGACACGCAAACGGCGATCCGCCGATGCAGAAAACAGTCCCCCCTCGGTGTGGTGCTTCCCTTGGTCTCGAAGAAGCAATTAATTTCGAATCGATCGGAGTCAGCCGTTTCCTTCGACGGCCAGAGGAACAAGACGGGCAAGTGTTAACGACGTTGCCTGAAGCCGGTTGACCGGCGCGAACGGAAAACTAATCGCGTCTAATATTAACGAGACCCAATTAGCGATGGCGACGGGACTCTCTCTCTCTCTCTCTCTCTCTCTCTCTCTCTCTCTCTCTCTCTCTCGGCGGATTGATGCGCGCGAGTTTCCGGGAGCGTCCGCTGGATAACGCGCGCCCGGTCGAAAGCCAAAACTTTCGAGGCGGGATCAGGGCAGCGCGGTTTAGCGGCACGCTTTGTAATTACGCGAGAAAATAAACGCGCGACGGGGTAGAAGGCGCCGCGGCGTATCGACACGCATCGTTAATTGCGTCGACGAGAGCGGGGTCGGTGACCGGCATGGCCGAGCTATCCGTCTTAATGCGCGAATATCGTCGAGGTATTCGTCTTTTCCGCGCGTGGGATCGCGCCGCGGCTGATCCTCCTCCGCGAGAAACAGCTGGATCGTCGCGCGTCGCGACGTCTCGGGACGTCGGGATCTATAATACGTCACGCCGGCAGACGAGAATCAATCGACGCATGAAAGCGAGCGCGTGGGCGGCTGCCGATTGATCAGAACCCATCGCCGCGGTCTGTTAATGAGCTGATACTGTGATAGATCCGATGGAGATTGGAGACGCGCCGGGCCGTGTCAACGCCATTTTCCGAAACGTCTGCAGCGAGGATATAAGCCTGATCGATATTCGCGCGTTACCGGGCCTGTGATCCCTCTGCGTAGATTATCCTGGTGGGCGTGGCTTCGATGCTCTCGATTTTGACCGGGCCAGTGTTCCACAGAGTGATTCGTGCCAATTCCTGCTTCGGATATTCCGGCAGCAGGTGCATCTTTGAGTCTGAAGCTCGAGCATCGGCAACAAGCATTCCTCGTCCCGCGAGGACGACGTTCTCCGCTTGTAGAATGCCTTTGGTGGGCGTGGCTTTGTTGCTCTCCATTAGAATGGACCTGGGACAGTATTTCCCTATCAATGCCTGCTTCTGATCTTCTGGCGCTGGTCTTGCCCGAACTTGTAGGGGAGCGTTGTTTCTCCGAAGAATGTCCTCGATGGGCGTGGCTTTGATGCTTTCAATTTTAATTAAGCTAGGGCTATATGTTTCACCGTGCAATTTCGAAGGGCGCCTACGTCGGACTTTCTAATAGAAGCTTCATCTTTGAGGCTGTAGCTCGAGCCTGATTAATAAGCATTCCTCGCCCTACGAGGATAATGTCCCTTTCATGCAAGAGCTCTTTTTCATGAGGCCATTTCAATCGAGATTTATTTTATGGGCCGTCTCATGGAATCAGGTATAGAAAATTCTCCTGTATTTAATGCACGCCGGTATTCCTTATAAAAATGATACTTTAAAAAGTGTCCGAAGCTGAACCACCTGTCTGACAGTTCCGATACCTCATCGACATTTCTGAACCGCCGGATGAAGATCCTGGCAAGTCCCGTTCTCCAAGGTTCTTGTCCTCACGGGTAACCCAACAAAGAGCTCGGCAATAATTCAAAAGTGTCTGCATAAATCAGTTTTCCGACAGTAATACCGCTACCATGATTCATAACGCGACAAGACTCGAAAGAGCAAAGGTGTCCGACTCAACTGGCACTCGCGGAAATATTATCGTCTAATTAACGTGGCCTCGCACGGGACTGATGTCCCATTTCCCTACGGTGGCATCGAGACGATATCGAAATGCCACGGTTCACCGTAAAACTCCCGTTGGATCTCGGTATATACAGGGTGGTCTACGTAATTGTTTCAGCTTCAGGTAACTCAGCATCTTCGACATTTCTTGAACGTATCTCCAGAACTAATAATTTTCTAAAATGCTTCGATAAAAAATATACAGTCGTACTTAAGGAAACGATGCGTTTGTTAATTGCACGCGTGCATTGAAGCAGTTGAAAAGGATCCAAGGGCCTAGAAAATGTGATGCCCTTCGAGCCATTTATCTCTCTCCTTTGGCAAATTCTGGCCAATGCATTAATAACGGAGTTACGAGCTGAAACAATTCCGTAGACCACCCTGTATACCCGATCCGCTCGAGCGGGGCCTTCTCGGTGTGTTCGGCTCTTCGTTCCTCCGTACTTTCTTTTCTCGAAGGATACATAAAGTGGTTGGTTTGCCAATCCGAGCGCACGCCGAGCGTAACACGGGGATAATGGGCCGAACGAGCGGACGGACACACCGCCGCGAATCGTTTTCTTCATCGGCGATAGTTGCACGCCTACCGGTTTTATTTTCCTAATTCACGCTGGCCTCATTCCGCGCCAACTTTTCCTCGCCTCGCGTACCGTTAACGCCGTGCTCGTTCCTCTTGCGACGGGCTCTGCGTTATATCAGGTCGGAACGAAAGTTCCACGGGCCGACACACCGCTCCGTTCTCAGGGGGTATCCTCCGCGTAGAGAACGCGGGCCGTTTTTAACCAACTCTCGCAGTTTTCACGCCGGATTGCACGTTGCTCGATCCGCGGGACCAACAATTCGAAACCTCAACAATTCGAAGCGTAAAATCTGAGCCTTGTATCGTGAAATATATATATAACTACTCGCGGTTCTCGCTGAGTCTACTAGTTCGCGGTTGAAACTTAACCCTAGTGTTCTTGAAGGAGGGTTAAGAAACGTCCGTAGAATTTTAAACCCGTATTTTCGCTGGAAATTTATCTGGATCATAATTGGATCGAGTAAGGATTAAGATCTTATTCGAATAAGAAGCTATCTCTTAGTCGAACGAGTGCAAGAATAATACAGAAATTAATCGATCTGAATAACGATGATAGAATATGATGCATCTTTTTACGATCTCTGTTTGAATATTTTATTCGAATGAAGAAAGAGTGATTATTCGAATAAGTGGATAGAAGAAAAGTTAACGATGAATAATCTTTATTCGAATCAAATATTAAATATTTGGGTAAATATTTATTATTTGGATAATTATTTTAGATAAATATTTATTCTCGAAACAGTTGGAGTAAATTTTAGATAAATCGTGATGGAGTAATTTTAGAGAAATGCTAAAACAACTTTGGTAAAACGTGGCAAATAAATGTCCGCAAGCATCCAGAGTAAGAGTGCCCCATCTGTAACTAGGTTTTCGCGAGGCAGGCTGAATTAAACGATATAATTTCCTTGTTTGCGCACGTACCCTCCCCCCTCGGCGTCATCGCGATGATAAATGAAGCGGACGAGACAGAAATTTATATAGGAATGTCTCCGGCTTCCGCCTCGCTCGCTCGTTCCCACTCTATTTCTCTCTCTCTCTCTCTCTCTCTCTCTCTCTCTCTCTCTCTCTCTCT
>NC_135780.1:4022001-4164043 GCF_028453695.1 Augochlora pura
TGTCCGCCTGGTATCGCTATCATTATTGATATCGCGCGGCTTCACTGGGCCAAAGGACGCGGTAGAGACTGCATCCTACTTCCTTATCGAAAAAGGTGAGGCTCGCAGCTCGGCTCGGCCTCTTTGCAACTTAACCTAATGGCGGCGTGGCGTTCATCGATAATCCGTCGCGCGACCTGCGGCAAACATTTCCAAGAAGCTTGCGCGAGAGGGTGACCATTAGTAAAACCAGAAAACGGTATCGCAATGATCCGCGCGCTCGATCGTTCCGCTCCGCTCCAACGGCCAAACAATTTAGCTCCTCGAATCGAGCAAATAATGGCACTTTCTTCCGATAAAAGATACCCGCGGGGGATGCTCCGACGTGAAACTAATCCGCGGATAAAACAATCGCAGCGAGTGGAACTTCTCTTTGGCTAACCCAGAAAGTTCTGAGAACCTTTTTACACTTCTCGACGGTTTACAGAGTGGGTCGGCCAACTGTAATTTATGGCGAAAACTCAATTTTTAGATTTCCGTGACCGTACGATATTTGTTTTCTCTCTCTCTCGAATTAGAATCCTTCAACGCGTTGGCTGCCTCGCTGTCTCGCGGCGATCGTTCACCATGATCTGTCTATTACAGATCATTACTTTTAACGAAAATAAAGGATTTATTTATTATGTTTTACTTATTATTATTTATTTATTTATTTAAAGAAAAAGAGATATGGTCGTTTGGAATAGATTTCTTTAAAACAAGCTTGGCAGCGAATGTGTTAAATCCTCGATCTACTCCCGATAGAATGAAACATATAAAGACGAACGACTAGAGCAATCGAAATAATTAAACTAGCCTAAGTAAAAAAGCTAACTGGTGCAATCTGTGACCATAAGGAAAAAAGGTCGCATGTCGCAGCTCCGAACACTTCAAGTTGCTGCACTAATTGATCCGCAGTTACGTATCCGTCCGAGAGAACTTCGCGAAAACAACTCCTATAGACTGGAAAAAATTATGCAATTTGAAGCACTACTAATGCGTGGCATTAGCGATCGAGCGTCAACATGTCGAAAGTGAAAACACAAGTGACACGCGACGTTCTTCCCCCGGGGATAACGGAAGTAAGCTACAATATCGTGGGAATTTCCCGTAGACGATGTTGTACGTCGTTAACGAATCTCCGTCGCGGATAGTCGCGGATAGTCGCGGATAGTCGCGGATAGTCGCGGATAGTCGCGGATTTCCGAGCAAGACACTCGAAATGTTCTGAACTCGGCTCGTCCGCGTCGACGGAGGCCATAAACGCGCGCGTAAAAGGAATTGGAACGGAGTTGTCGTCAACACCCTCGTCGAGGCTAAATAACGCACAAGGAGAACTCTTTGTCCGCGGCGAGGACGACGCGAGTCGCATCGCGTATTAATTATAAAAGGTGCATTGAAGCGGGACCAGCGCGAGCCACGCGGCACTTAACCGGGGAACCATGCAGTTTTTATTCATTAATCCGAGCTATTTGCTCTGCTCGCCGCGCGTTTCGCGGCGCTCCTCCTCTCCTCTCCTCTCCTCTCCTCTCTCGTCGCATCCGCCGCAGCTATTCGGTTCCACGCTGGATGAATATCACCTTGAAGTAATTACCGGGTTCCGAGCCGCAACCTTATCCCGCACAATCGAATTACGGCTCCAGTTTTCGTATCGCGCCGGCCGGGATCAATCGATACGCGTTCGAGATCGGCTCCGCGTTTCGCCAGCGAAACAAATTGACATCGAGGCATCTTTGATGCTGGAAGCGAAAATATCGCTGCATCCTGTACGTGCCGCGGACTAATTTGCCGAGACGCGTGCCGCGGATCGATTCCGTCGACACGGAACTAGGAGTAGACAGGGCGTACACCTGTGCCTAGGCTAACGTTACCCGCGGATTCGTTCGCATGATTCGATACGCAGCCTGCTGTTCGCTGCTCGGGTTGCGGCGATACCTCGCTGCCGATAATTAGACTGCGGATTTCCTTGCGGTTCCGCCGCCTGTAAAACACTCCGTGATCCGAACTTGCACTTAAAGGCGGCCACGATTTATTTGCACTGATGTTGGAGATCCTCTAATTAGCTGGATGCTTTGTTTTTCAATATTTTATTTACTGGAAACGTATTATCAGAGTTGGATAGAATTGTAGTTCGGACGAGGAGTAAAAGGTAGAGATGACAAATAATATATTATTCGATATTATCGAGTGAATATTTAATCGAATATTTCATTCGACACCATTTATTAAATATTTAGGAAAATGAAAATTGGTCTAGTTTAAAATTTATTCGAGTAAGGATTTATTCGTACGGAAATTTATGCAGGCAATAATTGATTCGAATTGTTCGAATAAAGAATCATTCGAGTAGATAGAATCTTTAATAACGAATTATTCCAATAAAGTATTCGACTAGAATGAATTCATATAGATAATTATCTTCGACGAGTGTCCATAAATAATTGTAAAAAGAGAATGGTCCAGCATTTTCTCAACAGATAGGATTTTCGAGTCTGTAGTTCGAAGGTTTTTGCCAACATTTGACGCGAAAGATTTCCCGCGATGTTTATTGGCACAAGAAACACGATTTCGTGAAATTCACTTCTATGCTGTAGAATTTGTTCAAAAGCGAGATTTCAAAAGTTCCATGCCGGGAGCGTCCATTTGATTAATATCCACGAGAAACTGAATTTCTTGCGTTACGAATTCGCAGCTCGTTCCCATTCGTTCCGGTGAACGGATTAGATAAACATCGTTAATCCATGCTAAGCAGCGTCCGACGAAAAACCTGTCCATTTTCGCTCGCTCTTTTTAGTCATTGTCCAGTCGGTATGATTATATAATATTTACTTTTACCTTGCATCGCGCTATCACTTCGCGGCAACTTTCAGCGCGCACCGTTCCCCGATCGCCGTCGCAAATTTCCGAGAACCGATCTCGGTGAAACCTTCAAATAATTTTCGGCTATCTAAAAACTGCCGTGCGAACCTGTTAAAAAATATCGCGCGCCAATTACTTTCGACGTTCCCCGGGCCTTCGTTAATTAACTTACAGCGGATTATCTGCGATTAATTGCGATTCCTTCGGATTAGATCGTAGACACCTATCTTTCTACTTTTAATGAACACCTTAAAAGGTTTAATGTTTCATGATCGGATAACATTTTAACCGACTAATTATATTTTATCAAATTATTTTACATCCTTTTTCATACTTTTGCAATCCGCCGTCTCAAAAATTTCTTGATAAACTAATAATCTTTTTAAAATTTATTTCAAAATTAGCTATTAATCCAGATATAAATATAGTAAATCTAAAAATTATAAATAAATAATTTTTCAAATAACTTAAATAATTATAATCATTAGCCAAGTGCTAATTCAATTCTTTCGATGCGTCGGTATTGCGAATGAATTTAGCCTACAATTTTCTATCGTAAAATCAAAAACTCGTCGGCAATTAGAGGGTTAATTAACCGCAACCGAATTGACGAATGTGAGAAACGTTCGACACACCTTTCCGTGCAAGTACCCCGAGCATCGTAGTAAATAGAGAGGAACGGATAGTCGCGTTCGAGATCGAAAGTAGGCTCGCGAATCACCGGGATGCCTGTCCACGGTCTTTTTGCCCTTTCTCTCTCTTTCTCTCTCTCACTCACTATCTTTCTCATTCTCTTCCTCTCTCATTCTCTTTCTTCCTCGCTCTCTGCCAGTGCCACGGTTTGACGCGAACCGCGGAAACGCGTCATCCGGTTGCCAGGATCCAGGCTTTCGAAAAGCAGGTCGCGGCTCTCCTGGATCCGGAAGATGGATCTCGCGCTAGATCTTCAGAAAAAGTCTTCCCGGTTTCCCCGCCAATTAGTCGCGACTTTCGTTGGTTCGTCGAAGAGTACGCCGGGGATCTTTGATACGGCCAGAGATAATCTTGACCTTAATCGCGACATCGACGACGCCGAAGCTGTACAACTGGCCCGGTTTATTGCGGAATTCATTATGTGCCGGGATTATGTGCTGTAAACGGTTCATCCCGCCCCGGGGGATCCTGTTTTAGGATTAGAAGACATTCGGGGACTGGCGGCTTTGATTCTATTTTTTCGATACCGGCGAAAGAAAGTTCCTCCTTCTATTCTCTCTCTCTTTCTCTCTTTCTCTCGGTAAATGATGATCTGAAAGTCTCGAGTGCTTCAGGAACTTATGAAATACGAGCCGCGAGTACGTTTCTCAGGCCGATCATTAACCCATTTTCTATTTCTGCATAGTGTGAAATTGTTCGGCCCGCTTTGTTCGCGGTGCGAGAGACGCGTTTGCTACCTGATTTTATGTTTCACGCAAGGAAAATCATGTTAATTCGATGTACGCCGCTGTCTCGGCCTTACTTGGACGAGACGCATTTTATGATATCCTCTAACTGGACTACGGATTACTTTTATACGGCCGATAAATTTTCTCGATCGATTTTTAAACAGAATCCCTGCGAACCTTCTATATTTTATCGAGTCTGATTCGCAGCGGAGATTTTTCAGCGATAACTTGATCCTAACTCGTTACCTGTCGCGCGCCTAAAATGTGACGCACGGAGAAGATTAGCCGTTCAGTTGTTCCACTTGTTCACACCGTATACAGTTTTCCCATGATAATTATTTATAATCTCTTATTTGTCCATTTTACCTCGTCCTGGCCTCCATTCTGAACATTTTCGAATATATCGTTGTTTTTACTAAAACTACGAATCAAACAGCAAATTAATGCCTTCGTGACGAGTATACTCGTCGAAAACAGCTGACTGACCACATAAGGACGCTATTCCGTTCCGTTAAACTGGAACCTAATTCTGTTTTCTCGCCGACGATATTCAAACATTAGAGCAAAGCGCGCGAAATATATGAATTTTCTTTCTCTTCGAAGAGGCGATTACGATCGAGAACGCTCTCGAACAATGTACTCGAATTTCTCAGCTATCTTCGCAACTTTGTGCTTGATCGATCTATTCTTGCTACAAAAGATAAGCGGACAAATTGTAAAGATCGCTGTCTCGAAATAAACGTCGGCATCGAGCACGGAAGATCAAAGGATGATCTTGAAATGCATCAAGCAGCTGATAGCCGAGTATCGCCGTGCCCGTAAATCACTTTCGTGCTAATCCGATCACATTGTAATTCAATTTCGCAATTTAATTACGTTGCATTTCCATTACGTAGTAATTCAACGTACCGACGCAATTACATAATTCAAAACCTTTCACTTAATTCTACTGCTAATTATTTCGATCGCGAGATCAATTCATATGCAATGCCATTGATATACAATGTATGTAATCTATTCCTGAAATTACGGTCCAGGATTTTGAAGAGCCGTTGTTCCTCAAAGACATTTTTCTGCTTTTCTTTTGTACACTCGCTTTTTCTCTCGCTGCATATTTTCTTCTCATAATCTGTGTGGTGTTTTTATTATCTTTGAATTTGTAATTGTAATTCAGTCACATCGTAATTCGCAATCTTAATTTCATGACATTCTAATTCGTAATCTTAATTCAGTGAAATCCTGATTCGTGACCTTAATTCAATTACATACTGATTCGTAATCTAAATTCAATGAAATCCTAACGCTTAATTCAATCACTTCCTAATTCGTAATCTGAATTCAATGAAATCCTAACGCTTAATTCAATCACTTCCTAATTCGTAATCCGAATTCAATGACATCCCAATTCATAATTTTAATTTAATCGTACCATAATCCGCAATTAATGCGATTTGATTGCCGAGAACTGTAATCTCGCCCGTCTGTAATTACGAATTACACCATGATTCGATCGACCAGAGATCTGAATTGCGAATTGCGATGCGATTGAACTCCAGTGTAATTAGATTACTTTCTAATTACTTTCCTCGAGTATTTCAATAGCAATTTCGCGACAAATCGACCGATCGATCGGCTGCGCTCGATTTTCGATCCGTTTTGCCGAGCGCCTTATCTTATTGTCCCATACTAATTGGCCCGTTGTTTTTCCGTTGTTGCAGGGTGTCCCAGCTGATGGAAGCGATCGAGAGAGAATGCGGCGTGCTAGCGGCGCACCAGGTGCTCCTGATGAGCGGAGGCGAAAGCCTGGAACCGAACGCGCGTGTATGCTCCTACTCGGCCGGAACCGACACGAATCCGATCTATTTGTTCAGCAAGGCCGCCATTGAGAGCCAGGTTCCACCCACGCCGAGCATAGATTATGGCACCGGTGAGTGTGTAGCTTCTTCACCTGTGAATATCCGTACAGCCTATCGCGGTCCCGCTGGCTTTTCTTCTTGCGTTTCCTGTCTGCGTTCGCTCGCTCGCCAAGCCAAACAAATAAAACGCAGGCGTGCGCGCACGGTGCTTTACCGCGAGAAACGGCGAACAAGCCGTGCCACGAACAAGTTCGTTAGATTTCCGCGAAAGGCGCAACCATATTCATTAAACTACTTTCCTTGCAAATTTTATAACGGTTCCCGGGCTTTTATGAATAGTTATCGCCTGCCTCTGCGGCGACGCTGTCGACGATTTGATGGTCGCGACGCGGATCACTTTGTTCGGATCCATGCATATCGATCGCCCTTTGCGTGTTTTTTAAATTATCTTTTCGAAATCAACGTGGATCTATTTATAGAATTTAGTTTAAATAGGATATTCGTTAGAGATAGTTCTCTTTTTTATGTTTTTGAACCCGGCTGTTTTAGGTCTACGTTGATCCTCTTTATTTAAGTCAATATCGATAGCTAATGATTTGCTAAAAGATCTCTCCTACGAATTATCGAATGTTAATCTATTATCCATTTGTAAATTAACTGCGGATCCTCTTACATAAAATTCAGATACATTATTTCGTTACACGTATCTAAACTTCAAAAAGGAATTGATAAATTTTATGATAAAAAAGGAACAAATTAATTAATTCTCTTTTTTCCGCAACATAATAATATATTATTGTTCGTTCAAAGAAAATTAATTCCGACCGGCATGACACCT
The DNA here is from genome assembly GCF_028453695.1 of Augochlora pura. Lineage (NCBI taxonomy): Eukaryota > Metazoa > Arthropoda > Insecta > Hymenoptera > Halictidae > Augochlora > Augochlora pura. The sequence continues at coordinate 4,028,994 of NC_135780.1, forward strand.
AGGTACAAACTTAACACGACCTCAAAGGGTTCAAGCAAGAATAGACAACAGCAGAGTCATCAGTTAAAAATTTGTCAACGTCCCCGATTTCTAATTTCTGAGAACTTAAAAACGGAAATATATTACCATTGATACAGGCTATTTGAATAAACCACGAAGATCCGCAGTCTATCTCTCACATTCTCCGGTTGAGCTCGCGAAATCGGAAGCAGTTCGGGCAGAAGGCTGCTACCAAACAGCTCTTGAAAGAATACCCGCCTCGAGCTATTTCGCAAAAGTTCCGACGAGCAGTATCGTATCATCTAAAGAACAGCATCGGATTAAACGCGAGCGAGCGTGCGCGGAACATTGGTATCTCCGCGTTTCCAGCTAATAATTCCCTTTCCGCCGCGGGACCAAAGAGAGCCGGGCCGTGTAAAACGACGAGGAACCGCGGGGTCGAGCTGTCGTAAAATTTTCGCGGAGTCAAGGGAAACGGCTTTCGCGCGCCTTTTTACGAGCTGGATCCTTGGAGCGCGATTTATTCGCAGATTTCCGATCGATGGTCGATGACGACAACGACGACGAACGCGGTTCTGTTCTTATTTCTTTTTTTCCCTCGTTGCCTCGCGATTCTGTTTCTCGAATTCCGAGTTCCACGGCGGAGAACAGCCAGCGGGGAGCCCGCGGTCCGCGCGCAACAGATTTTGCATCATAATGCTGCATTTGCATACCGCGGAACTAAGGAGCAGGCTTACATAACGAATCTATTCGTAGTGATTCGCGAGCTTCGCGTAATCCCGATCATACGCGGACCCGTTCAATTTAGCGGACGGCCTGTGCAATCGGGGCACTTACTCAATCCGCGTCTGTTTTTAACCCTCGCGGGATCGTTGCTTCGAAATCCGCCCGTTTTCCGTTCCCCGCCGCGGAGACGTTCGATTCTCTGCTACCGTGTTTCGTCGTCTTGCGATTTTCATTTGAATCGCTTGGTTTACAATCGCGCGGCCTTGGTCGGATGCAAGCGTGAATCGAAAATCCCCGCGAATTGCGGCGGGCTCGATTTTTAACACTTTAGCGACCGGTCGTTCGGTAGCAAATATTCCTGTTATTATAGGTCAATTAAATCTGCTAACATTTTTATGTTTCATTTTATCTAATTTATTTATTTTATTTTTATTTCATTTATTTTATTTTTATTTCATTTATTTTATTTTTATTTCATTTATTTTATTTTTATTTTATTGCTCGCGAAAGGTATCCAATATTCGAAAAGTTATGTAATGAAATTATAGACAGATATTATGGACGATCGAAAGAAAAATCGTCGATTTATGGGCTACCGGTCGGCGAAGTGTTAAGGGCGCGTGAAGGTTGCCACGCCGATTGCCAAACCGGCTGTCTAAAAATGTCCGCGAAATGACAGCTACTGATTAACAAAACCGCTGTTGAAGATTTAGACGGCACCTCCCCTTTGTCCTTGCGAGAGGAAACGTCGCGCAGCGGTGTTCTTCCTTTTCGTTGGCGATGAACAGAATTTACTGTTAACATCTTACAACCTCGACGATTATCTCAGTTGTTTTCTAGAATCGTGTATAATTTATGCAAAATCGTAAGAAGAGATTTGAAGAACTTGATTAAACCAAATCTAATCCGAAAACAGGAAAAGTTTGGTAAAATGTGCTGGCGAATTGTTTAAGTTTCTACAGTGGCCCAGGAAGAATTTCGTACGCTAAACATTCTGTTCTACATCATATCGCGTTTAACGATCGTAATCGGATAAAAAAGATCGATTATACCAAACGTCGTTTCTTTGTCAAATCGCTATAAAACAGAAACCGTTTAATATTTCTCAAGCTTTTTTGTCTCGTGAAAAACGGCAAAAAGTCTGCGCACTAACTATAAATAACGATATTATCATTCAAATGACGACCGTGACTCGCGAAAGAGCAGAATTTCTTTCAAAATACCATTTATACATTAAACACGGGAAAAGGGACATTTCGCATGCGTCGATCTAATAAATAATAATAAAAAAAAAATGTATTACGTTTCACCGCTACGTCAAAAGTATTTTTATAGTTAGCGCGAAGTTGCCGGGTATCCACCAGGAAACGAGACTTTCCGTTGTCTCTGCAGTAGGCAAGGGAGGCCCGCCCCCGGCCCGTTACCTTCCGCGTCGACGAAAAATAACCAAACGACCGACTGACGGTGTCCCCCATTGTGCCCGTTTACGGTACCGTGAGCCCTCGCGGTCGCCGGCGAAGACAAAGACAACCTTCGCGGCCGGCGTCGCACGGATATCGTTGTCGCCGAGCTGATATCATCTACCTAACTCTTTTCTTTTTTTTTTTCTTTTCTCCCCGCCTCTCCCTCCCCCGGGTCCGCGCGACCGCCGATAAGGATCGTTATTAGCCGCGTCCTTCCGGCACGATTCTCGGCTAACGAAGGCAGCGCAGTGTCGCCGTGAACCGCCTCCTCTGCCTCCGCCAGCGACCATCTTGTCGGCAGATATTATTTTCGTCACGCACGCGTTTTCCTAGCATGATGCTGCGCGCGTGATTCGTGCCGACTGTAAACGAAAGCCCGGTGCCGTTAGCGGTCAGGATCATACGGCTAACCGGCAACCGGAGTTGCTTAGGTAATATTCACTGTTACACAACGCTCGGCGAACGCATTGTGCATTTTATTAGCCGGCGGAAACGTAGAGTGGGAAGCACCGCCACGGAATTTGGGCATTACAAAGTTACAGTTTATTCGATTCGAGTGAACTTTTTGAAACAAATTCGACTCGAATAGAATTTTCAGCCTGCATTTTTATCAGGGATAGCCGAATGCGTTTATTAAATATTTATTACAGCCTCGGGTAAAGAAGCGAAGAAACGGCACTCTTTTTACATGTTTTAAATTCATAGTAATAAATATAATTTGTAATATATAGAAAAACAGATGCTCGGGGGTAGAAATAAGTATTTCAGTTTTTACAACATTTCTCCTAACAGTTGCAGAAAAAATCGTGTCACTTGGTTTTAAAAGAATGAATTTTAAAAGATCGTAGAGCGAAACGTTAACGTACACGTCAATCACAAATCCTGAATCGACAATCTAAGATTTGATGCGCGAGTGTTTCTCAGACGGATTGTAGACCCTTAATCTACTTAGCTTGCGCACGAAGATTTCTAGTTTGCTGAGAAAACATCGGTCGTGCTATCAAAACCTTGACCATTTCCATCAATGCGCCCCTACTTCGCCCGTTTTCGACCCCCGGCGGTTCGACGTCGATAAGTCTCGAAGACAAAGCGTCTAGACGCTTGGCGTCGCGGAAACCAGGTCACCGACGCGCTCCACCTGGAGCCGCGCTGTCCGTCGATTCGAAGGCTAGCGTTCGCTGGAACGCCGAACGAGAAACGTTCAACGAAACGTTAACCGCGCGCAATCTCCATACCGTTACCCTACCGAACGCTCGGCCATAAGTTCGAGTAGCTATTACACCTCTCGATTCTAACTTACAACTTACAGCGATTACCGCGAGCTATGATCTCGTACCGGTGGACTCTCTTTGCTTGTGTTCCTAGGCGATTCGGCCGCAAATCAGACGCGTTACGAGCCCTCTACCTGGAAACGTCCGCCCGGAACATAGCAATAGCGGCTGGGAATCGTACACGGGGCCTCCCTCGTTGCCCCGAGTTTCCCGGTGTCTCTAAATTTCATTCGATATCCAAGCTGTTAGGCTGTTTATGCGAGTTTAAAGCGCCGAGCACACCCTTTCGACCGTGTTCACGGCATTACAGGCCACGATTATTGCGCGCAATTTGTATGTATCTGGTTAGTCCGATAACTCGGCCGCGGATCTTCGTGCAAATTCCCGTTTTCATACGTTGCTCTACGAAAATTAGAATCGGAGAAGCGGTTCCCTCTGATAACCGAGACATCATGTAACTCCTCGAGGCATGTGATTTTAAAAGGAAGCAAGAACCTAAATTGCACAGAATGTATCGTTGCGCAAGACGAAAACCCACGTAATTGGCCAACTTTAATCGCGACTTATTAATGCTTTTTCGGATAATAATTAATCGGGTTAAAATATTCCCATCATGCATAAAAAGCTGAGGTGGGACAATTTTTAATTCGTCTGACCTCTAAGAATTATAGAATAGAAGGCTAAAAAAAATACCAACCGAATCGGAGCTCGTCATTTCGCGCATTTTTTTGCAATTGGAAATACACTGCGATATTGTTCTTCTTATTTTCGCTCTTATTTTTGCGTCTGTTTTAATCTTGTTTGTTAGGGCGCGTCCGCGTAAGGAATAAAAGTCGCCCGTGGTTAGAAGGTTAAAACAACTATGAAAACGAATTACCGGTTCGAATTACTTACGTATAACAATAGCTTGGTAAGACGCGATAAGTTTGTCGGGTACAGCACCACGCCAGTCAAAGCGTTAAACGCGAACACTCTCGGCAGGGAATAATTACTTAACGCTCATGAATACTGGAGCACGATAACGAAGGATTTTAAGGGAACCCGTGTAACAGGATGCGAGCTGCGTGACCATCTGTTTTCCCATCATGAGCGCCGGTGTCCGGCATTCTTCCCGCGGCAATTCCTCCGGTTTCTTTCCCGTTTTTTCCCTCGTTCGGAACCGTGAAAGAATTTTCGTTCATTTCCATTCCGTTCCGTCCGGCTATTTCATCCTCGTAGCCTCGGGTTTCATGCGGTAATTCACGTTCCTCGACGCGTACCGGTAATGCGACCGCAGGGAGAGAGAGAGAGAGAGAGAGGGACGTAAGGAGAGAGATAGAAAGAGAGAGGGAGATCACTCATAGCGCACGCTGCGAGATGCAACGAGATGCACCTCGCGGTGTGACCGCCGCAACCGGCTCCCGATGAAGTAACGATCAAGTTCGCTCTTATCGTCCCGCACTTTCGATTTTCCCGTGCGCCAAGCTGGCTGCGCCGCGTCTCGCGATCCATACGATCCATTTCTCGATCGCCGTGCCACGAAAATCGCTGAAACTTCAACAAACGCTTAGAAGAGGCTAAACCTGAAAATTTGTAGATGATTTTGAGGAAAACTTTGAGTTACGATGATATCGAGTGCAATGGATATTCGTTCTATATAATTATTAAAAGATAGTCTTATTAAATATTCGATCAGGTTTAAACTATTTCAGGCAATCGTCGACATTGAACATTTACGTCGAGAGATTGCCTTGCGACATTCTCTACAATTTTCCATTATCCGAGAACATTTTAAGCTCGGTTCAAAAAAGAGATCGTCCCTCGTTCTCGTTTCTGTCGAAAGTTGTACGATTTCGACGCGAGCCCGGTCATTTTTCCGCAGAGCGCGTCGCGTCGCGCAAGTCCGGGTCCCCAGGTGCATCTTTTTCCTTGCTCGTTTTTTGCCGTGGCCTCATCGTCGGCGTCGCGAAGCGTCACGGCCGACTTGTTCTTTCCTTTAATCAGCGAGCCGTGTGCTCGACGGTAGAAAAAGAGAAGGAGAGAAGCGCGCGCGATCGGTAATCGACTGTCCCTTTCTTATCGGCCTCGGTTTCGAGGAACGATCGCAGACGCAACAAGACTTTGACCCCCGTTCAACGAGAGGCCTCGTGACCATCTTCGACCTGATTCTTTTATCCGGCGGATAACGATCTGCGGCCTAACGTCTTCTCTCGTCGCTCTCCTCTCTATAACACGACTCCCTCCCGGGCACGCTCGTCTACTACCGTCGAACCTACTAGCGCGACACCGTCTGTTATACACGGTCGAGCGCGGGGTTGAATCGGCGTCTTCGTCAATTTCGACGGGAAACTGGGTCAGTCCGCTACGCCGTTTTCTAAGCAAAATTGGTTAATCGACGCCACGTGAGCCGGCCGAGCTGACTCTACCGATCTAACGGGCAATGATAGCCAGCTAGACCAGTCGGAAGGACAACGTTAAAAATAGACGGGCTTATCGTTAAGTCATCGGGAGTGAAACCTTCTTTCTTGCGGCGAGCGGCGGTCGTCCACTAAGCCCAGTCCTCGGAAATTCATTCCCGCGTTTCTACGGGAAATCACGGATAGTGCAGCCGAGCAGCGGCGCGAGCGACGCTGCGACACGGCGAAATAATCCGTGACGAGATTATTTAGACCAGTCTTGGCCGCGGTCGTAATAACCGTGCTCGTCGCTGAATTAACAGAGAATTGTTCTAAGTGGGCAAGGTAAATAGCAATTAGACACCAATTTATGTTTTCATAAACCTCTTCAGGGATGAATTTTTATAGTACGGTACAATCTGTTTAATTGTTTCTTTTTTATTCATTATACATTTCATTCCATTCGATGAGGTTTTATTAGTATTTCTGAGGGATTAAACTGAATGTTCAATTTCTAATTATTAAAGAACAATTATTTTAAAAAATCGTCTGCGTAAAGTATGTCCTTAATAATTCTGATAAAAGACTCTACTCATTTGCGTAGAATAATTAATTTGTATTTTATATTCTTGCAACAAGTGGGATATATATTCACAAGATTAAGTCGAAAATACTATTAATTTAATATCCTAAAACAAACAATAGTTACTCTAAAAGTGCTTGCAATGATTACAGTTTATTTCCAATAAAAATCAGGACAATATTCTTCAGTAACATAGACGATGCACTTGCATCATTTTGATAGTGTTCATTCTTTCAATGTCAAGCGATATTGGATCATTGGAATTTTCATTATTTCATCGTAATTTATTTGGTTTCCTCTAACATCGCTCCCGCTCGCGATAAACGATTGTTGCTGCTCGGTTACAGATCTATTACTTCGTTTACATTGGGGTCACGTTTCGAACGCTGGCGTGACGAAGGATGCGAAGTTGGCACAAACCTTTGATACCAATATCTCGCTGCGAACGATTCTTTCTCCCACGAATCTCCAAGGACGTGTTTATCTCGCGACGCGACCGGAAATGTACATGCAACCTTGTTTTCCAGGACACACGCGGTCTTTTGGACGCTGGTCAAAAGACCGTCCCAAGAAAATTCTCCACGGTTTGGTAAAAAGAACGTCTCTCGAGAGGGATCCTCGCCATAAAACATGGCCGCGGACGTCTTGCTTCGCAGAATGCCGGCATTTGCGAAGAAAAATAGACGAGAGGTACAGACCCGACGGTAGACAGGTCTAGAAGCGTTTCAAGAAACGTGTACAAATCCGCGCGGATTTCTGGAGCGAAGGAAACAAAAGTATCAACAAAAATTGTCGGTTGCCGTAGCCTAATGGTTCGGCCGTGTTTTCAGTAGTCGACCGATGTCAACACGGAGCTGAAACCCAAGCAGGATCGTCGTAATGCGTCGTTTCCAAAGCGAAATTGATCTATTCGACCCACGTGTGCTTACCGCTACTGGCTCGAAAGGTTCTTTGTGACCGTCGGGCCTTGCAAAAACGCGGGACCCGAGTGAAGGAATACGGGTTTTGCGTCATCCTGTGTTCTTGACTGAGTGGGAGATAATTAGATACGTCGCGCTACGCGAAAGAAATCGTCCACAAAAGCACAGCAAAAGAACATTTTCTGAATGAAGTAAATTTATGTCCAATCTTCCGATCTTCTTCGATAAGGCTTTTTACGCGCGCCCTCTTATCATCGCATATTTAACGTGCAAGCGACAAACCAGTCGACAGAATTATTCAGAGATTATATTTATGAATAATCAGAGATTATATTCATGAATAATCAGAGCTTATATTTCTGAATAATCAGAGCTTATATTCATGCATAATCATAATTATATTGTGAGTAATCATAATTATTCCGCTGCGCAAAATTATCTAATGGAAACGACTCGCGGGATCGTGACACGTGTCTCCGAAACTAGGAAACACGGGCATATAAATTTTGGAGCAGCTGCGGCGTCGCTAACGAGCTTCCGATTAGCCTCCGTCGGAGCTGATTATTCCCGTGCATTTCTACCGTTGCTTCGAAACCGGTAAACGATCGCTGGTCGTTAATAGCATCGACGTACATAGAAATACACGCGGGTACGCACCAACGTTCGAAATAGTAAGCGCAGAATCGTTGATCTTCTCACATGTCGTAACTTCGTGGAAAAATATCGGATGACGAGCGACGTGGACTTATTTTAAAGTTTGACGCCTCTAGTTTTTTTCTATACACATAGTCGATCGTGAAGTATAGTCAATTTCTTTCGACGGTCTTTTTCCTACTACGCAGTAGTCGGGAAGCTGAAAGATCAACGAACAACCGTGACTCGCTCTCGCATTTTACGAATTCAGTCGATTGTTAGAAGTTCCAACGATTTTGTTCAGGATCGAAACCGCCATGGATTTAAAGATCGAAGTCTCCCGTTTGAAACGAGACCTCGTAATTTGAGTTGCGATTCTTTTTAGTCGTTTGGTCACGCTTTGTCCGTCGGCCTTTGAATCGAACGAGCGTCGCGACGATTTTCTCTCGTAGACTTTCCACCTTCTCGATTCCTGCAGGTCACCCGGTATATGATATAACCGGTCGGGTTTTCGGAGCTCGGAACGAAGAGGCGTGCTGCCACGTTACCTTTTCCATTTCGTTGGGCTTAAAGGCGACGCCTCGAGATCCTCGATCGACGTTTCCGAGCCCGCCGGCCTGAAACTTGACGGGGGACGTAACGACCCAATGATTCTCGTCGTTTACAGCCGGTTCTGTAAACGGCGGGAATCGTCGCTCGCGGTCCCACACGGGCTAGAATTTTCCGGGGCGACGTGTACAGGTGCGCTCAGGTATGCAGAGAAGATGCGACACTAAATTGGACCCTGTGCCGTCCCTTCTCCGCCGACTCCTTTTCAGCACGTTTCTAATTACTTCAACTGGCTCTCCATCCACCGGGTTGTTTCGAGTTGCCGCGGAACTGGAACGCTAACGGCTACAATTATAATAATCATCGTAACGACCGTGTAACGAAGTTTCTGTGTTTTCCCCGGTTTTCTTTTTCGTTTTTGCTAATTGGTTCGACGGCGAACTTTCCGATTCTCAGGTTCCTTCGGACGCGATATACTCTCCCGGGTTTAATCGTCGGCCTCGCCGGAGTAAATCGCTACGTTTTTAACGGCTTCATTAAATACATAGATTGCAGTTACGTATGCGTTAACCACTTGTCGCGTTTTTGTCCCGCCTCTCTCTTTTTGCCCCGCGTTGTTTTACTGTTAAGAATGTGCTCGCGGCTTAGACGCGGGCCGGGAGCATAATTTATTCGCTGTTGTCGCACAGTGACCCAAAAGGTTGAACGGTGATAATCGTGGAATAGTGTCAGCTCGAGTCACGTGAACCGAACGATATTCATAGTTGTCGCAGTGGTACGATGCAAGGTCACGGGGAGTCCCAGCCGATGCAATTTCCGCTTCGTGACAGCCGAATGTACGCGAACTGATTCTTCGTGATTTTTATTTTATTCTACGTTTATCCGAGGACGAATGTCCATTAAAAGGTGAAATAAAACGAATTAAATTCAAACGAGCCCATGAAAAAGAGAATATGGTAGAAATATAACAGAATAATTTTGATGAATGTAAAATAAACTAGTGGAACAATTTACACGTTATTTCAGATCATTATCTCAATAATTATAGAATAAAATAATATATTATTTCAAACAATCCTTTCAATCTTTATAATGCCTTTATAAATAACGTGTTTTCGGACGGTTTCACGGTCAAGAAAATAACTATCAAATAAAATACGAGATTCTTAGAGATGATGTTTGAAAGAAGGTCACTTTGAAGATACTCAAGTCAAAGTTTCCAAGTTCGTCGACCTTTTTGGCGACGCGAAGGTCACTATAGTAACTCGAACCGATGCTAACCCACACGATGACCGATCGATGTGTGCGGCACACGTACAAATTAATTTTATTCTCGATAAACGGACCCTCGCCACGTTATAAATCTTGCTACCAGGGTTAAAGTCGCCGACCAACACTCGCAATTACGATAACAAGAATTATGGTTTTAATTACGGGGAAATGGGGGGTGGGTGGAGAGGGGTGGAGATGGTGGACGTGAGTCATCTTCCCTTCACCTGGCCCGATTCCGTGTTCCGTGCATATTGAGCGCGGAACACGGCAGGCCAGGCCAACGATTCTGCGGGGAAACTCGCCCGCGTAGGCGAACCGAGCATGAACGCGGGTACGGGAAACGTTTCCGAGTCACGCGACCGATTTTAGGCGACGTTCCGATGTGTCGTCGGAATTCTTCCCGTCGCATGACGCCGCGCCACCCTTTAATACGGGGAGCCCGAGCACGCGGGGCGTAACAATGCAGAAGAAACGACCGCAGCCGCGGATTTCCGCGAGAGATGCACACTCCGTCGTTATCTGTTCCCGGAATCCGAATTGTCGTTAAAATGTTACGGTTCGAGTGCTCTCTAATTGCGTCAACTGGGCCATTAACACCGGATTTACGTAACTCGATAAAATGACGGATTTTTTCGTTTACGATCATTTAGATGTGAAAGACATTTTTGCGATAAATATTGCAATAACTATATTACAATTATTTCAGTAATAACTGGGGTCGTTAACCCTTTGTAATAATGATGAGAATTTTTTGTATTGTAATTATTTCTAAAAAGAAGAGAGACGATATTTATTGCGTGTCTGTGTTTGGTTGAGTGCTTAAATTTTGATTACGAGAGAACAGAATTTTATGCAGGAAGTTCAATAGTATAGTTACTACAATTTATAACGTACAAATGATACTTCGTACCAGACCTCTGGCAACTTGTGGCTCGCGAGCCGACTTCTTCCGCCACTGCTCTGCGTGCCCCACCACGACGATGTTGCGCAGGCCTGCTATAGAGTCTACAGTATCGTACAGTCTATGTTATACAACATCGTTGTGGTGGGGATCGCAGAGCAGTGGCGGAAGAAGTCGGATCGCGAGCCACGAGTTACTCAGGCCTGCTTCGACGATCTCCTCGCAATAAAAGCGAGTAATAGCGATCAAGATTTCAACAATAACTACCACCCATTTTTATCATTTATATCACCCATTTTAAAAATTACTTTCAATTTATTCAAATTACTAAACTGAGCTAGAAACTTTTATATTGCTTTTATTTCACTAACAGGTTTATATAACCTGGAGCATTTTATACATTATAAAATTGAATTTTATGACTTCTGTAACAGGTCTTAACAACTTTTTAAATATTAGTAAATTTGATAGAGATTATTTTAAAACGTGGCATGATAATTTTTAGAGGCGCCTGAGAATCGCCATTCGACCGCAAAGGGTTAAATCAGACTACAACATACATAACTTGACATAACCTGACATTCAATTCCATAAATTCAACATTGATTTAAACCATACACTTAATCGGAAAAGTTGTAATCGGCTGCAAAGATCTGGGTCAAATTGCCGAGCGCGGAAAAGTGCTAGGAAGGCGAAAAAAAATCCGGCTTAACGCTCCGGAATTGATAAAAAAACGCAGTCCGTTCGAGAGAGACTCGAATAACGTTCTGGAGATCGAGATAAACTTGAAATTGTACGCAGCAAAACGTGTCGTGCAGCGGCCATAAACGTCGGCGAGCGATAGTCCGAGCAAACGTGTTCAAGGCAAAGATGGCACACTCTACCCCGCTCTGTGTGCCTTCGTCTCTCTCTTTCTCTCTCTCTTTCTCGGTCTCTCTAGCGTGCGACCGGCGTAATGTTCACGCGTTTAAGTATCCGATGACCTGGCTCTCTCACGCTCTATCGATAGTCGAAGCCGCTTACGTGTGACGTTTCGCCGTCAGCTGACGATACGGCACGCGAACCGTGGCCGACGCGAACGATTCCGCGAGCCCGAAACCCGGTCGCAGATGCGAACAGCTGCGAGAACCGGAGAATGGCTCTCGCATGACCGGGATAATGGCACTGGCTGCTGAATGCCCGGCATCGGGCCTACACAAAGAATCCCCAGCCTCTCTGCGAACTCGGAATTCGCGGGAGCATTGTTTAATTCGCGATTGTCGGTATCAACCGTGATGGACCTGCGGAGAAACTCCCCGGGCCATTGTCTCCCATTTTATATTGAATTTCCATAAAAAGTTCCGGCGTAATTGTTTTTCTATTTAAATGCCCGCGGCACTGTTGCCGCGACTGTTGGTTAATCGTGTTGGCGATGTTTCTAGCCAATGATGTTTTATTTTCCGTCGACTTAGAAGCTCGAAAATTGGGCCACTGCTCTAATTGTTTTGCTCTTTAAATGGCACTCTTAATTCTTTTTATTTAATTTATTTTATTTAGTTCTTTTTATATATTTCTTTTTATTTATTTCATTGCTCAGAAACGTCCGCGACTTTTAAAATAAAATCTCCGTAAGCCATTTAGTAATTTTTACCTATAGATATTAAGACCGCTCGTGAGCCGTATGGAAATCCGATTTACTTTGTCCAATAAATATTGATAACGTCAATATATACCGTTTAAAAAATGCAGAATACCTGTTACGTATCTCCAGCACCGTTTTTCTTAAAAATCCTTGGACAAACTGACTTGTAAATATTTGTGCCAGCAATGCTAGATTGACTTGCGCATAAAAAGGGATCCAGGGATCAACACTGGTAATACAGTTGATTTATTCGAACGGCGGGAGCGATTGTTTGCAGGTTGACGAAAGTTGCCGGTTGCATGGGAAATCCGGGAATGTTTAGATTGAACTCTGTAATACATACTTGTTCGAGGATCAACGCGGCACCGTTCGGTGGCCGGATATTACGGCAGATGTTTCGCGCCTCAGATAGGCTGGATTTTTGACAGATGCTGTCGGAACCCAACGCAAACACGAATACTTTCGCTGGCGAGATCGTTCGCGCCGATTGCGTTATCGCGGGTCACTGAACCGTAACATCGGGCATTGTCAAATTAATTATACCGCCGCACTCTTGGATCCCGCGCGCGATACCGCTGCTCTTTCATCTCGAATCGAATGCGTCGATGAGAGGCCGGTTTCTTCCTGTTGACCGAGCAGTCGTGACCATGTAAATCCATCGACAACCGATTGGATCACGTTTCACTCTTTGCTGCTCCTTGGAATCGCGAAATTCGAGGGAAATGCAGCGTTTCTTGCACCTCGTTGCATCGGGCGTTAACGACGCGGATTGCACAGAGTACTTCATGGTAATTCTCAAATTGGAACTATTGAGAGAGTTATTTATTTAGGAATCGAATAATTTTCGCTGATTTGAAATTTTGCATCGACAAATTATTTTAATTTTTCTGCTGGTTCATTTAACACCTGCTCAATTTTTGTATAGATATATAAAATCTACAGTCTAGTTGTAACTAAATTGCGTATCTTTATGCGAACAGGAGTTACATAACAATGTACTTCTACAGCTATAATACACTGAAAATATTGATCACAGTTAAACTTTTCTATTAAAAATTGCTTTCATTATTAGAACAGTATATAAATACAGATATTCGAAAGTATATTTCAGCAATTATATGTTTCACTGCTTTGAACGGATAAGCGAGATTGCAACAGAACAGCAACAAGTGCTGCATTTACCTAAAAATAAAGACAGGTGATAATTGACCGTGTGTATCTTAGTAATACGACAACTACAGTTAACGTCGGAAGGTGTTATTTGATCGCTGAATGATCGGGAACGAAAACATCAACTTCGAAACGAGGCTGTCCGCTCGGTTAAACGAAAACCGGCAATTTTTCAGTGGCCGGAGTTCAAGCGGCAGAAAATTGCCAATTACCCGACCGAAATTTTTCCTAGGATCTGCTGATCCCGATCCTCTAATTCGCCGCGCTGTTCAAGGAAGAGAGATCACCTATCGAGTGGCGGGAATGATTGCTCGAACCTCTCTGTCTCTCTCTATCTCTCATGCTATTTCTCACTCTGTCGCTTTCTCGAGAGAGCGGGACTTCGCAATCGTCGATATCTTTCCCCGGCCATTGGATTCAATTGGTTCGGTGTCGGTCAGCCGATCGAAGACACGGCGTGGCGCAACGCGCGTGCGAAATTAGATTTCCTCGCGCGGGACAAAGGAAACGCTCGTGGCCCGGTTGTCTCGAGAAAACCTGGCCCAATCTCTCTCTTTCTTCTCGCTTTTTGTCTCTCTTTCTGCGGTCCCCGGTTTTTTCGCCCGACCGGCCTTGAATTAATTTATGCCGCACCGTTGCGAGCGCGTTCCGATGTGGACCGTGTCGCGGTCCCAGGTCTTTGACCGATCATTCCACGCGAAGGAGAGGCTGAAGGATCAACGAGGCTACCTCGAGCCGAATCGAAACAGATTAGGCGATCTCCTCCGATGTCGAATTAAATTAGCCGAAATTTCACGCGGCCTTGGTCCGTCGCGATCCACCATATTCTAAACTGCTGAACGTGTTCGTCGTAGCGAGATTTTACATACCGGAGAGAAAGAATTTGTTTTGGTCCCGCTGCTTCAAGGACTTCATTGTTTTCTCCTTTATCGTGTGGTTCTTTCTGCTATTTGTCGGCTAAGAATGATGGAATAAATTCTTTTCTTAATAATCGAAGCAGCTCTTTTCTCAATAATCAATTTCGTCGTTTTCTTAATAATCTAATTTATACTTTTCTTAATTATCAAATCCCTCCTTCAGCGATCAATAATTTAATTATTTATTCTGCGACGTTTGAGACTAATCTGATGTTGACAAATACGGTGACATTTATTCTGACAAGGTTAGCGCACTGTTACCTTAGATTTGTTATTATCTAATTTCTGTTTATATTGTCAAATACGTCATAAATAGTACACATTTTCAAGTCTGCGGTAAGCAATTCAATTTGTTACATAACAGGATCAAATGTTGGATCAAGAGAATAGGATCTAACGCTAATTTCATTTGACAATAGGTTTACGGGACGTTCAAATGACGTGTGTAAAAAGTCTTTTAATTTACGATGACGGAAATTGCGAATTATATACGAAATAAAAGAGTAAATAGAAATTATACACCATCATAAAAATCGTTGAAAACCCGAATAAATGCATACCTGCTATTTTTGCGTAGCAACATAAAGTAGACGTTCCTAGTGCGCCGAGAGAAAAAAAAAGCCTACTGTTAACTCATTTTTAAAAATAAACGCGTCCTTGATAAACACGATTCCCGTATCTTCTTCTCGTCCGAGGAAGTGGCAAATTTTTCAGTCCGTTCGCCCGTTGCACGGCCTTTCATCGTCGTCGTATAAGTTCAAAGAAAAAGGGGCGACGGCGCGCGGGACAATGGACGAAAGCCGAGGCCCGTTTTCTAATGGAGTGTTGTTCTTCGGCTATGAATTTAATGCACTTTTGCGGCGATATTAAAGTGTGCACTTTCATCCGGAAGTTCGCGGAACTTTTCGCTTCCTCCGGAAGATCGCCGGAGGCGACGGATTTCGGACCAGCTGTGTTTCAATCCCCCGGAGGAAGCCCCGGATTTTCGAGTTTTCCCCCTCGCTATTTACATCCTCCGGTTCTAGAAAAATGACTTTCGAACTACTCGAGACGCGCTAGTGCAGTTATTACGGTCGTTTTTTACACACTCTCTGCCCTCCCCCCCCCTCTCGGTCTTCACCGTCCCTCTGTCTCTCTTTCTCATGGACAATGCTGGGCTTCTGCTATTAACGTAATCGTCGCTATTGTTTTCAAGGACGTGTTTTTCGACCCTGCGGCGGCTGCGATAATGTTGCACGCGGAGCAACAAGTACATGCATTACAAATAACATCGAACGTTACTCCGCCTCTGGAAATATACTAAACGGTGTCTAATCAGGTCGCGGGGAGTTCCAACGTTGCAGTGAACTAGTTAATCCTTCTGTTAGAAATAATTGTATTTAAAAAAGATTGTTTGAAAAGTGTGGAAATAATTTTTATATTTACAAACAGAGGACTGATATATCTCTAAATGCAGTGAAATGTAATATGATATTTGTTTGAGAATTGTAGAAATAATTGTTACATTTAGAAACGGTGGACTAATATATCTCTGAATACAGTGAAACGCAAAATACATTTATCATATATTTATAAGTATATGTACTGAACTATATATTTTAAAATCGAGTAATACATTTCACACATTTGCCCGATTATTTAAATCATTCATTTACTGGGACAATAAATCAGGAATAAAGCGGTCGAAGCGGTTCCCAGGCTAACTGTAAGAATTGAAACGGAAACAGTAGTAACGCAATACCGTTCTTTCGCAACAACAGTTTCGCGTTTGTCGATTTATTATTCGTTTTTGTCGGGCACGCTGAAAGTCCGGCCGATGGAATAACGAAGATAGATTTCGTCACGGTTTGGCTACACTTTGCCCGGTTCAAACGACTGTGAGCGCGCGCGCGCGCGCGAGCGCAAAAGTGAAAAGGTTGAACGAGCTAATGTACACACGCGGGACAAAAAGCTAGACGACCATTGAGCTAGGCGAAATGAAAATAAACTGCGCAGATATATGCGAATGGCTTCGACGGGGTTAGTCCCAGCGGCCCTGAACACCTGTATTATTTATTATTCCGGGGAACTTTACCGCGCGCGCGCGCGAGCGGCCGGAGAACACATAGTAATTGGCGTGCACATAAATGTTTCTTGATGCCTTGCATACAGAGGCCGTGGAGCCAGACCGAAGCCATTACGTGTGCGCATAATGAAGGATTAATAAAAATGATTCGGAGCGATTTGTACCGCGGCAAAGGTCACTGCGTTTTAATGAACGGCCGTCCGTTTCGGACGGCGGCGATCGGGATCCGGGCGATCCACGGGCAACGCGATAATGGCGAACGGAAATTATCGGGAAATTGGAATGGTCTGCCCGACGACGCGATTCGCTCGCGCTTGGCCGATTAAAAATCGTCGCGAGAATGCTTTCCGCGCGACCGTTTCTGCCGGCCCGCGAACTATTCTCCCCTTGACCGTGAAGCGATTATTTCAAGTGATGCACCGTCGATATGATTTTATTTTGGACCGGGCCACTTGGCACAATGCGTTATTGTGCGATACCACTCCGCTCGTCGAGCACGGCCACTCGGAATCGTTCACATTGTCCGGGAAACCTGTCCCGAGCCGCGCGCGCGCGCGCTCGCGGAATTTGCATTAAATTTGTTTAACGACGCTCGGCACCCTCCCGGTCGGTTTAATCAGGGGATTTCATAAATACGGCGGCCCTGTTAATTGCATTATCGGATTCCATGGAAGTCGTAAGTAGAAATCAATTGTCTCACCTTCTCGTACGTGTGTCTATTTTAATCTCCCCGGTGTTACCTGCGTCAACGCGTGACGTTGTCGCCCGTCGAACTTCGTTAATAGATACTTAATATATTGAAATATTATTCGACGTTCGAAATAGATATAAATAATTGAACGCAGATTTTTGCTATATAAAAACTGGTTACAACGAACAACGTAGTGACAGGTCCACTCTTAGGGTTGATAATTTAGACAGAATAAAACTCGCTCGACTTTTTAAACATATAAATACTATTTTCGACGATTGATCTTTTATCAATGCAAATAATAATTTTTAATATATTCGACCACAAGGTCGAGCGGTCTATTTAGAGACTGTACTCTGAATATGCACACCATGGTCAAATACAGTGACGCGCGCGTTCCAAATTAACTGTTTACGCTTGCGCTTGAAATTTTTGAATTTGCTGCGGTGATCAACGTTCGCTCGATGGAATAATAAATGAAAGAAATTGGGTCGGCGAGCGAGGGCGCGTTGTGTTTGGACGTGCTGGATGAGTAACGCGTCGCTGTTAGGATAGAGGAATGTAATATAACGGGGACGAGTCGTCATAGCAACCTCGAGTTTCGCCAAATCCTCGTGCACGTGCTCGGTTTCGTGTTCGCGTAAACTCGTCGGCGGCACCCTCGATCTCTGCTTCCCCGTTTCGTAAATATTATTCCCCGGCCCCGGTATCAGTGTATTTTTCCTTTCTCCTTCGATTCTTGTTTTAGAGAACGGGTCCGCGATACCGTCGCGCGATGCCCGCTCGTAACACCCGTCCCGGCGAAAACTCTTCGAGCTTCTCTCCCAGCGCCGGTGTTTTAATAAATCTCGCGGTTCAACGACTTTGATCTCGATATCTCGGAGATTCTGTTCCTCCGGGACGAAGCGTTCGATTATCTTCCGCAAACCGCGTCGACAGATTATGGCAGCGCGATTCTTCGTCCCTCGCTTCTTTTTCTACTCGCGCTTCAATGTCGAACGCTGAGAACGATTAATAAATGGAGAAGCTAGCGAAGGGTTGAAGCGTGTAGTATTTTTTTGATAACCAAGAGACTGCAACTTTTAGAAAATGTTAAGAAAGTTTAAACGAGTATATGTGGCCCAAATATAAAATATTAGAAATATTTAACCCTCTTAGTACCGAACAACGATATATCGTTGTTGGCTATTGTTGAAAAGATAGTTTTCTTAATATTTTTATTAAACAACAATTTCAAAGGCTTTTCAAAATTCCTGCAATTTCTTTCCGAAATTTTATCAAACTTCGTCAAACGAGTTTTAAACATTTCTCTCTGATACAGACTCTTTCGGCCGGTACTAGGAGGGTTAAAAAATCAAATGCAGTTATTTCAACAGATTTGAAAAGATCATTCTATTTCTGTGAGCTGGTTGAAATTATTAAAGAAATAAATAAACGTATAGTAACAAAGATATTGCAAATCTGCGGGATCTTGAACAATCTTGGGGCAATTTGTAAAAATGAATAATAATGACCTGGAACAATAATAAATCTCGGTTTCTATAAAACGAACACCGATAAAGCGGAATCGATGTCGGAGTTGATTAATGCAAGCGCTCCCCTGCATTTTCGAAGAAGGAAATAAAATCGGGAGCGCGGTATTTGCAATTTAGATCGATTCTTGGACTAGGTCGCTTTTAATTTCGTTCTGAAAAGTCACCGTCAACCGGCAGTGTTTACATGTAAATTACTTTCACGACAATCACGCCGGTTCGCAAAGAAGCGCGAACGGGGTTCAAGGTGAAGGCGAAACGGAGAGGAGCACCGCGCCTCTCTACGCAATAGGTTATCAAGCAGTTAATTATCCTGATCTTTGCGTAATCGATTGACGTTCGATGGGACACGTGTGTGTCCATGCCGGGGCAGTAAATTGCTCGCGATCGGAACGATTCCCCGTAACCGCGCGATCCATGGAAAATCGTGTGCGCCGCCCGTTGACTCACCGCCCGGATCGTTTTCCGCGTCGCTTTTTGTACCAGTAATTACGGCCGCATGAAATTCGCATACGCTCGCATATTTCTTTTCGTTACTAGCTTACGTGCTCGGATTCACGACAGCGGCGTTTTTTTTCTCTCTCTTCGCTCGCCAGACCTTGGGGCGCTCGGAAAGGTAATCGCGATTATTACGCGCACGGTAAGCGACTCTGCTCGACGTTTATCACGGAAATTCAGCGCGAAGATGCTCCTCGCATAAGGGAAAATTAATTCCGGCGATCTAATTCTCGATCGCGCTCCGCGGATTCGAGCTGAATTTCACCTCGCAAAAACCCGTCGAATCGAATTTTACTCGAAATATTCGCAGAATAAAATTTTACTGGAAATATTCGGAGAATAAAATTTTATTCGAAATATTCGAAGAATAAGATTTTATTCGAAATATTCGAATTAAATTCTAATCGAAATATACGAAGAATAAGATTTTATTCTTAATATTCGTCGAATTAAATTTTATCCAAAATATTCGTCGAATTAAATTTTATTGTTAATATTCGTCGAATCAAATTTTGTTCCAAATATTCATGGAACCAAATTTTATTCCAAATATACGACAAATAAAAGTTTGTTCGAGATATTCGTCGTCTACTTTGGACGAAATCCAACTCCCCTTGCGGAAAGAAAAATGGTAGTGTAATCTCCGTGGCCGAAATCGGGATTCTCTTTCTGTTTTCGGTTTGGGTGGTTAACTTTTCCGTCACCCAATCCGGCCACTTTGTTTCCCCGAGTCCCCTGGACGATATCAGGTTACCCTGGATCCTTTCGGCCATGTGTGTCCACATTTGTCTCCTATTTTAGTCTTGTTCGGCAACTTTCCACCCCTGTTGGTCGCTTTTCCCCATCTTGGCCGGTACCCTAACGCCGCCTCTATATGCCCCGGCATTTAATTGCCGCTTTAAAATAGACATTAAGGCCTCCCCGACAGTTCCCCGGACGGGTTCCATAATTTTTCTTCGAATCCGATCCTACAAATGGCGCCTTTCAACCCTTATTAGTCACTTTCCGTCGCCACCGTCCGACCAGAGGGCTATCTATAGATCCCGGCGTTTAATTGCGGCCTCGAAAATAGAGTTTACGGTCTCGTCGGTGCATCCCCGCACCCTTTCGCAACTTCTGCCGGAATTTCGTTGCCGCGAACGATCGCCGTAAAGGCGGAGATACGTTTTTACCGAGCGTTTCCCTATTTCGATGCTTGATTCGCGTGTCTCGGCGAGTCGGTCGATCGTTCTCCAATTAGGGCAAGCCGAACGAGTCGGATAATTATCATCTCCGTGATCGGGACGAGTTGATGCGAGCCGGTTAAATCGGGAATCGGAAACGCGGCGGAATGGCGCGGCGATCGCGACGGATCTGGGCGCAGCGCGAGGATAAATGCACACTTTCAAAGGTTTGCGAATTATTAGGTTTCTAACCTATAATTAATCTAAACCTATAATTATTAAATTATAGGTTTCGCGTGATATCGCGCGAAATTAAACAATAAATGCGTTCGTGCATGGAAAAAGGTGAAGCGGCTAATAGATTTCGAATAATGGAATCGCACGGACTCTGCAAATCTCACTTAATTTCCCGTGATAGCCGGTAACGTGACTTTTTAGTACGTTATCGTTTAAATTAACGCTGAGCAGGGCGATTATATATATACATAAATAACAGCCGGCGGTATTATTTATGTAAACTAAATGCGCGGTTGCTAGTGCAGCTTCTCGGGATTCTAATGCCGCTAAACAGAGTATGAATTTAATATTGATGAGCTCTCAGCACGGAAAAGTTCGCGGTCAGTTGCTCGGCTGCTCGGCTACGTTCTTTCGCGAATAATTTGCGAGCTTGCGCACGGAACTTTGCCGCGGACTTTGTCGCGCTGACCCCTCAAATCGCAGCCGCAGCTTACTGCGTTTTAGAAATACCTGTAGCTCGTCCTTTCATCCTGAATCGGTGCGCAATGGCGCATTTTTACGAGACACATTTCATTTCTGGAAACGAAGTTGATAAGAAATTTTTTAATTCTATATTGTCTATAGCGTCTTTTTTTTAACATTTAGACTGTATTAAAAATTCTAAGAAAACGAACATGTTCTTGGCTCTTTAATAAGTCTACTTTAACATCGTATACGCTTTTTGTTGAAAAACGATTTCTCTTGTCTCGAGAAAAATTGTGCAAATGCACGTTTCTCTTCTTTTATACAAAATAATTAACTCGTAGGTGTATTTTAAGAAGAGTTTTTGGTATGAGTTGTAGCAAATTCTACAACGATTTTCAAAATGAAAAGAATGTTCTCCAGCACCCCGGTAAGTGTGCTTTAATACTGCATTAATTTTTCAGTGGCGCGCATCTTTCTCCAGGAAAATGTATAAAACATACGCTTCAGAATTCTTTGTCAGCAAGCAATTTATCTTTTAGATGCGTACACTTTTAAAAGAATTTCGCGGTTTAGATGATGGAAGAAATTGAAGAGAAAAATAAAATACAGCATTATTCTAAAGAACCGATTGGATGGGCAGTTCTTATCTCGAACAATGGAGATTCGTTCTCGAAATTCATTCAGCGCCGCTGATTACGGGCAGGAAACGAATCATTTGTTAAAAGAACCGATTAGAAACCGGAACATTTAAATTCATTTACCATTAGCGAATAAGAGGAGAGAGAGAGAGAGAGAGAGGAAAATGGATCGTTCGATAAAATGTTTGATTAGGAACCTTGGTATTTACGTTCGTTTAGCATCGCCGATTAAATCGAGGCGGAAACGGCGGATCGTTCGTCGAGAGAACTTACCGGAAACGCGATTCTCGCTTCCATCGCATTTCGCTTAACGGTCTAGGAAAAATGCTGGTTATCGTAAACGTCTAGAAACCGAGAAATTTTTACTGCGAGACAGCGCGTCGCCATTGTTCGATAGCGTGCGCGCAGCCGCGGTCATTATACTGGCGCAGTAATCGCGCGTCCTCGGTAATTAACGTGTTCTTTATTTTTTCGAGGATGATTGCAATTGTTTCGACCGCGGTGATTTTTCTTCGGGAAACCGTCGAGTCACGTTCAGCTCGTCCGCGAGAGAGACTGCTGCTCTCTCGCAACCTCGCGGCGAAAGAGTCACTTTCGCCGTGCGTTCGATGCAATTACGTGTATCGGAGAGCCGCGCGCGGCCCGTGGCAATGCGATAACGCGGATAGATTCGCAGAATGCGGAGAACCTCGCCGAGGGTCAAGGACAGAAAGCCTCGAAAGGTACACGAGGAACAGCGGCGGAGAGCGATGCTGAAGTCCCGCCATCCTTTCATCCACGATTTTTCGACCGCAATTTTTCTCCTGTACGCGGCGAGGCTGCTCGAACAACGGTACTCCGTAAACGAAATAATCGTTGCAATTATCATAGTAAATTTTAAACAGTGTTTGATCAGATTTTAGTCGGTTAAATGATATCGATTAAATATTCTATTGAATACGAAGTTATCTTGATGAAACTACCTCGAGGAAAATTTGATTTAAATGCGAATTTATTTGTGCAGGAATTTGTTCGGAGAGTAATTGATTTATTTCTTACATATTATTTTTCTAAATTATACGACCTTTTCGAATTAATCGTATGAAGAGTTCTTCGAATCGATCACATAAAGAATTTCAAAAGTAAATGATATATTTAAATCATTTATTCAAAAATAAATCGTATAAAGAAGTTTTCGAATCAATCGGATAAAGAATTTTTCGAATCCATCGGATAAAGAATTTTTCGAATTTCCTCTCAACAAAAAAAAAATGTGTGCAGCGTTATTTTTAACACCTATACTTAAATTATATATCTCTGTTTCTAATCAGTCCTTTTAACAAATGATCCGCTTCCTGCCGTAATCAGTGGTGCCAGATGAAGTTCGAATGAATCTCTATTATTCGAGATAAGAACCGTCTACCCAATCGGTCCTTTCGAATAATGGTCTATTTTCTTCGCTTCTATTTTTCGCACAAACCGGACCGCGCAATTCGTTTAAAAATATACGCGTCTAAAAGATAAATTGCTTGCGGACAAAGAAGAATTATGGAGCGTATGCTTTATTCATTTTCCTGTAGAAGACAAAAGGTGCTCGCCACTGAAAAATTAATGCAGCATTAGAGTACACTTACCGGGGTGCTGGAAAACATTCTTTTCATTTTGTGAATCGTTTGTAGAATTTACTACGACACTCTCAAAAACTCTTCTTAAATTGTACGTACGAGTTACTTATTTCAACCCTTTGCACTCGAAGCCATTTTAACTGTAATTCTAAAATAATTCTTCTGACACACAGCATTTCTACTCTTACATGACAAAATGTATTTTATGCATATAAAATTGAATCTTGTAACTCCATCCAACAATAGTTATACTTTTAATAATTTTTGAAATATAATTTTTCATAATATAAAAATTATATTGAAACGTGCTGTAATAATTTTAGTGGCGCCTCAGAGTCACCGCGCGAGTACAAAGGGTTAAACGTGCATTTTCACCATTTTTCTCGAGACAAGAGAAATCGTTCTTCAAACAAAAAGTGTATGCAATGTTAAAGTAGACTTGTTAAAGTGCCAAGAACATTTTCGTTCCCTCAGAATTTTTCAAGCAGTGCAGATTTTTAAAAAATACACTATAGACAATATAGAATTAAAAAATGTCTTATTAACTTCGTATCGAAAATTTAAAAATGTCCCCTGAAATAGCGCTA
This sequence comes from Augochlora pura, assembly GCF_028453695.1. Lineage (NCBI taxonomy): Eukaryota > Metazoa > Arthropoda > Insecta > Hymenoptera > Halictidae > Augochlora > Augochlora pura. Next base: position 4,052,875 of record NC_135780.1, read on the forward strand.
TCGCGCAGCAACCAAGAAAACTGCATTTCCAAGTTCCGACAGCGCGCACAGGCCAGCTAAACGAATTTCATCCAGCGACTCTTTCAAATAAACAACCAATTCCTCGCCTTCTCTTAGCAAACGAAGCCAAACGAACGGTAATTGCCGTCCAAAATCCAGCTACCAAAAGTAAAAACCAAGTTTCCAATCAGCCCTTTTAACGAACGATCAATCCCGCGTTCCCAATCAGCGAATCTGCCCAATCGACTAAAACCAGATAAACCGATTGCCGAGTCCGTAGCGAAACGAAACGAAGCCTTTGTCGGCGGCCCCGGCAAGTTTATTAATTATCGTCGGATCCGTCTGGATCTGGAAAATTGCGCGAAACGACCGGCAACTCCTCGCAACAGCGTCACCAGCTTCAGCAGCGTCGTTTCCGTCTCCAGTCCCAATAAAAGGATTAGAATCGCGGGTACCTGGATTACGCGTCGTAACCATCGCCACGAATCGTTCCTCGGGGGTCGAGTCGTAATGCAAAAGTTCGGAAAGCATCGATCGGACGTTGGCAACTCGGCTCCCGAGACCGTCGTAAAGCATCGCAACCCCGGGGCCGCCTGGAAAATTGCAATCAGAACGTGTGCAACGCGGGTATCGCCGCGATAGAATAATCGTTCGAAGAACCGCTCGGTTGTTACCTAATTATCTGGGAACAATGAAGTCGTCGCGCGCCGGCGGGTGGGGGTCGAAAGAGGTGGGGAGAGGCAGTCGGTCGATTCCTAAGCAACATCCAGGTGTCACTCGCAGATAACTGCTCGGCTGGCAATTACACCGGAGCGAATTATTAACCGGCATGAACGGCTCGCTCGTCGGCCGGCCGGCCGGCCCGCGATCGCTTCCGATGATAATATAATTGGCGCAATTAATGTTCCTCGGAATCGTTAACGAGGGAAAAACGCCGTCGGAATTCGACGGCAAGTATTCGCGTCTAATGACGGCCGCCTTGGACACCCGTTAATAACGGAGGCACTTCGTCGGCGGATCCAGTTTTCGCGCCCACGCGATCACGAGAATCCTTCGCGAATTAAATTTCGTCGTTTTAGATCGGTCCGCTGAATCAGTTTCGATCCCGTTCCATCTCGCCTCGTTGTCTCCCGGGTCGATCTGGCGCGAAATTTTTACGGATTTTTTTCCCCGATGGAAACGAAGCTGTCCGAAGTGATTTAAGACTGGCGCAACTTCGTCCGGCTATTTTTCCGGAGCCAAAGTTCTCCTAACTACTCCAATTTATCTCAGACACCGTATTCCATTATTTCGTGTCTATCACGCCGCTCCGAAGAACACTCGTTTATCATCGGTGTCCGTCTGCGATCATGCCGCCGCACCCATAATTTCGTATCCGATAAAAAGGTGCCGCGTACGTAACTCTATTCGACCCTTTGGGATTTGATTTATGGAATTACGGGCTCACCGTGAATCAATTTCTGCTGATTTTTCCACGATTCGAATAAAAGCTATATGATAGTTCGGGTAATAGAAAGATAGGTGTTCGATGTTCGGACGATGCGTTCAGTGTTGGAAGAGGAGTGCTATGGGGCGAGTGGTATCGTGTTCGCAGAAATTCGTGGAAATCATTATCGACGCCGGCAGCTTTAATCAGGATTTCGGAGAGGTTCGAGCTCCGTGCGGAATTTTCACGCGCGATATATCGATTTAACTGTCAACCGGCCGTACATTGATACACGACACCGTGTATATTATCCCACGTCACCTGGCCCCCACCGACAATTACCGTTTCCGCGCGCTTCCGCGTTTCCCTCGCGATCTCGCACGAAGGTCCGTTGCTGGGATCAAACAAAAAATATTAGCACAGCGCAAAAACTCCGGCGTGTTTCTTCGCGAAAAAGTCGACCGCGCTCTCCTACACACGGGCGATTTAATTAATCTCTCGCGGTGCCTCTAATGTTCCCGCTAACGCGAAACGTTCGCCGCGCGACGTATCCCGAGAGTAAACGAAAATTAAAACGCGGGAATCGCATCAAAGTTTCATCAAAGTTGCGTCAAAGTTTCATTAAAGTTTCATCAACGTTGCGTCAAAGATGCATTTATCATTGCATTAATATAATTGCGTCCGCAGTCGAGTGCGTTTAAAAAATGCATCCGCAATTGACTGCGTCGAAACAAATGCATCCACAATTAACCGTGTCTAAGAAAATGCATCCGCAATTCACTGTATCTAAAGAAATGCACCCCAAAATTTTCAAAAAGTCCAAAATTTCACCGCAAAAACTGCGGTCTAGATTTTCAATTGTCATCTACTGGAAAAGCGTCGTCGCTTTTAAAGTCGACGCAACTCGTTCAACGAAATGAAACCGCAACCTCGTATTTACTGATTAAGAGATAGGGAAGAATCGTCTGAGCCAGACACCGCGGTTCTCGCGTTTATCTGATTGCCTTCGACGAAACCATTGCATATTGACAATAGCTTCTGGCATAACTAACTGCGGGCAGTTACATCAGACACTCTGTATGCATTTCCATGATGATAATGTTACGCTCATATCGGAAAAACGAATGTCACGATGTCAACGTTGTTAAGATTGCGACAATATCTTCTCACCAACACGTTGACGATCACGTAGTAGACAACTGCAACAGGTTCATGAAATGAAAGTATATTGTTTAGCCGAATTAAAGCTGAAAAATTAACCCTTTGCACTCTAGGGCATCAATAAAATTGTTCCGTCACCCTTAAAAATAATTTTTATAGCAAGAAAGTTTAATGTCAGAAAAATTGTTGAAAATAAAACTGTTAGTATGAATCGCGAGAGTAAAATTGCTATATATATAAAATGCGCTTTCGTAGCTTAAAATGGAAATACTGTACACTAGAAAAATGATTTCAGATTTACAGTAAAAATGACCTCGAGTGCAAAGGGTTAAGTCTTGTACGACATCAGTTACATTTCTCCAGCATCGTTGGATTATTTAAATTCAGTAAAACTAGCCAGACGCGACAGATCGGCGCGAAAATGAATCCTCGCGTCTCGATAAATCATAGTAGATTATTTTGCGATAGTAGTAAATGTTGTTGCGCAGGTGTTGCCGCATAAAGGATGCATTATTTCGTACGCGTCGCGTCGTGGACGGGTTAACAGGGGAACGACCTTGAGAAGCAAGTGATACGTAATCGAGCGAGCGAGGCAGGTGGTACCGCGGCGCGAAGAACTATCCTCGATTTTCGCGTAGTCGCGGAGCGACTGGATCGCGCGCGGCTCGCAGAGGTAGTAGTCGGACGAGTGTGCGCATATCGGTGCACGTGCATAGTGGTGAATTGCCAGTCGGCCGGAGGACACGTGCAATAGATAGGGAGCAGCTCAGCTTGGTGCCAGGTTGTCTGCTTGAAATTGAAGCCGCGTCACTCCGTTCGTCACGCGTCGAGCGGAGGCGCGCGCGCGCGCGCGCTCGCGGGTATTTATTCCGCTCGCGGCCGAACGCGTGACGACCGCCGCGCGGCAAAAACCCGCGGTAAGAATGGAATATCTGTTTAAACCGGCGTGCACGTGAAAACTACCGTAAACGACGGACGGTGTCACCCCTGCGGTAACGCGAGCCCTCGATACCGAGTGTGTCGGCGAACACCTCCGAGATCTGCCTTCTTCTTTTTTCGCTCGTTTTATCGGCGGCCGCACACGCGTGGGAAACCGTCTCTTGTAAACGCTACGATCGATTACGCGATTCTTAGTGGAGCTGATAAACCTCCCACAGAGCTCTTCTTTTGCGCGCGATGACGGGCGCGGTCGGCTGCGGGTCGCCGAGGGTGCAAGGAATATTTATTCAGAGCTTTTCATAGTTAGCGCGCGCTATAACTGCGCGAACGAGAACGAATTACATACCGGGGTTCGGCAGTTTCGCGAATGTTTGCTCGCTCGCGTACGCGAGTTGTTTGTTTCGGCGTCGGGCATTTTGTTTCGTTCGCTTTTGCATTATGGAACTGGAGCGTGGGATAAATAAATATTTGCGCAACAGGATTTCCGTGCAACCGAACTCGACGCGGCATGTAATGGGTTATTAAAGGGAATTAAAAATTGTTTGGGCTCTGCGATAATTTTCCACAAGTGTGTTGATCAGCACCGTTTCGTTGTTAGTGGTTGCTTCGATGGAGCGAGATGAATTTCTGTTGTAATAATTTTGTTTTAAGAGGATGTGTGACGAATATTAGATTCGAGGAATATTTGTGTAGAAACGTGATGTATAATGAATTAAATAAATTAAATATAACGACAATGTGGAAAAGAACATGTGACGAATATCGTATTTAAGATGCGTTCATGTTTATTTTTGTAAAGCTACAATTGCACACAAAATACAAATACAAGATAACATACCACGCGAAGCAATCGCAAGCTCAGAATACAAGTAAAAAATAATATAGCATCCAAAACAATCCCACGTTTATAAACATCGAAATCGGTGAACAAAAATATTGGATCCACTGGTTCGCATCGGATCGAAGAATTCTGCCAGGTTCCCGGCATATCGAGTGCACTAGCACCAATCTAGACATCCGACGGCGCGGCTCTCGACGTGCATCTGGAAGACCAGAGCAAACGTTGCAGCGTTACGTCACGATGAATAGTTTAAGACAAGAAAGGAGGCATGGGTAATTACCGTTGCAAGGTTTCCATCAGCCGTCTCGTGGGTGTTAACGTCAGACAACGAAATTATGTATCGAGCGGAACGGTTTCGATTAAATGTCATTGGTTGACAATCGGCTGTGCGTTTCATTCCGATAAATAACCATTGCGACGGCGTTCGTACGTGCACGTGCTATAATAACCCGTTGCCCGGTTATTCAAGGAACACGGGACACACGCACGCAGGACACATACACGGGTGCTATACTTTTCGACCTACGCAACGACCGTTTAAAGCGCGCCGGTGGTCGGAGAGGGAGAAGAGAAAAAAGGGAAGATTACGATCACGCGGCGGGGAAAAAAAAATTTTCACCTTGTTCCGGGACGAATAATCAATAGGTTCGTTATTTATCCTCGCGACGCGTTCGCTCGACGGGACAACGGCGGTCTATAGAGATCCGTTCCCCGAACGGCTTTTATTTTCTGCCTCGCGTTGCGACAGAACGCTGTGCCGCGATCATGCGATTTCCTTGGCCGCGGCCGCTCTTTTCTCAGACGCTTTTAACACCGCACACCGTCGAATTCGATCACCTGCGCACCGTTTCTTTTTCTTTTTCTTTTTTTTTTATCCAAACGGTTGCCGCTCGATTTTTATCGGACTTTCATCGAACGGTTAAATTCAATTCCGGCCTCGATCGCACTTTACGGCGAAGCGTTTTATCATTTTAGAAAGCCGCGCGAATTTTTTTTATCTTGGCCATAGAAAGGCGAATAAAGCGGCTGCTAATTGGTATCCTGGTCGAACAATCGCGTCGTTCGGCGTTGCGGACGTCTCGAATAGCTGAACTGTGTCCATAAGGATACGGCTTCCGTAAAATTGGAAAAGAACAAGTTTTGTTTCGAATTATAGAGAGCAATCGGTTGGAATAAGAAAAAGAAATGATCTAATCAGGTGTATACTCAGATGAAATGAGAAATGTAACTCGTCCGAAGAACTAGTGCCCACCATAATCTCAAAAATTTTTAACAATTTACTTTAACCCTCTATACATCGGTGCAACTCTCAGGTCAACACTTTACCAAATAATTTTACCTTCTTTCGCACGATTCTTTCTCTGAGACAACCAACAGCAACATTTATCACGGTTGACGGCAATCAGAAATATCAAAGTAAATGCCTGGCAAATCGTTTGCAGATAGATATCCATGAAAACAATTTGCCCTCTAAAGGGTTAAGAGATGCCGCGCAAGTTTGCCCCGTGAAACTCCGAGCAAAGGAATAATTGGTCTTTTAAAAATCTGTCAGCAAAAATAATATAGAAAGCTCGTAATTTTCTTGTCTCCGGCAAAGTGCACGGTGCACCGGTACATTCGAATAATTCATTTAAAACCGATAAACAACGCAGATAAATTACAGCTCGTCCATATCCGCTTTAATGACCCGATACATACATCGAAACAGCAAATTACCAAATTACCGAGAGCCGACTGCATTAGCCGCGTCGAACTTTGCCGATCGTTTTACGCGAAAAGATACAGGTGTAGCCGAGGTGTTTATTGGACAAATATCGGCCGCCCGTTTCCTTTCCCGCCGCGCATCGCGCTCGCATTTTCCATCGTTATAACTGCGTGGCACGCACCCGAGGAAAATTCTTCGCCGATTAAATGGATCGCTCTTTCCCCTTTCTCTCTCTCTCTCTCTCTCTCTCTCTCTCTCTCTCTCTCTGTCTCTCTCACTCACTCTCTCACTCACTCTCTCACCCACTCTCTCACTCACTCTCTCACTCTCTCACTCTCTCACTCACTCACTCACTCACTCACTCACTCACTCACTCACTCTCTCACTCTCTTGCTCTCTTTCACTCGATCTTACAGACCCGTGAAAAACGAAAGGAAAAGTTCTCGATTAGAAAGTGGAGCCACGGTGTTAATTGCGGGAATCGTATTAATACGAATTAAAGTGGAACCGCGTTCCGTTAAATCGCAACGCGCACGGCGACGTTAAAGGGGGTATCGTTAGTTCGGGCTCGTGTGATCGATGGCCCCGCGCGCGCTCTCTTGTTTCACTTTTTAGCATTCGTAATGCGGGGAAGAAAGTGTTGCAAAGTGTACTGCTTCGTTGTACGTGGATCGAATCGACTGTTCAAGGTCAGCGTTCTCATTAAACCGTTCTTCATTTCTACCCGCGCCAATTAACCGGCCGGTGAAAAGAACTGACGCGGCGGAATTGCGGCAGGAACTCTGTGACTCCCTTGTAACAGTTTACACCTCCGAGAATGATGACGGGTTAACACGCCGCCGATTGGGATCGGAGAACAATATTAGGTCGGCTAAAATGTAATTTTCTTTCGTCATAGCTCCGTTGCCCTGTTTAACCACTTAGCTGCGTTCATGTATTTAGAAGATAAATTTTGTTACGCGTTTTATCGAGAATACTGTGTATATTCTTTTTGACAATTGTTCTAAAATTATCCCAAAGCGTGCGAAATTTATGAATATGTTAGCATAAACATTTTGACATAAATCGTGGGAGAAGTATATTTATTATGAGATGTGAAGTTGTCATTTGCTTATGACGTGTACACACGTCGTACGCAGCTAACAGATTAAAAGTTGGACTGAATTAGGTTCTTGGAATAGAGCCCTAAAGATAGTTATAGCAGAGATTTTCTTATCTAAAGGTAAACCTTTAGTAAACTGTTGTAATATTCTGATAATAAGTTTTTTACTAGACAGTAATATGTCTACAATTAGATATGTTGCATTAGGAACGACGGAGAGGCTAATAAATTTCTAATATCTTCAGAAATTTGGAATAATTCCTGACCAAGGATCAGAATTGTCAAGGATCGTCGTACAGTAGTACAGTTGCGAAAATGGTCGGCCGTCCGAGGGTGAGATTGTAATTTCACCACCGAAACCTACCACCTCATCTTATAATGATAAGAATTCTAAACATACTTGCACGAGACACGATTAAATAAATTACATCATCCGAGCAACTATTCTAATAAAAGCTGTACCAAATCAAAATAAATCGTGCCGCTTTCAAAGGACAGTGCACGTCGATCGATTGCACTGTTCCGGTAAACTTACAAAAACCAAATGAAATCTTTCTTAGGCTTTCTTTTCTTTCTCAGAGGAAATATCTCGAGGTAATAGAAAGATGCGAACAATTCTTACAAAAGAACCGCACAGAGTGCGAAGAAAGTGAACAGATTTAGCCGCGTTAGCGACCGGCGCACCGCTCGCTTCTAGCGACGCGTTTTAAGCAGCCGCTTTTCAAAGAGGTCGCGTAGGCCAGCCAGCTGGCAAACTCGCGTTTGTTCGTGCCGGCAAGATGTCGCGGGGCGGGGGGGATATTCTGTCCAGGAAATCCCGGAGTGTTTCGTGGAAAACCACCGAGCGTCCGGATAGAGCACGGCCACGCGATTTCGGAGTGGTCGTTCGAAAGCGGGCTAATAAAAAGAAGGTCGCGCCGAGCATTTTCCCCGGCGGATCCTTTCCGCCGCGGCAACGAAAAAGGGGGACACAGCCGCGAAGATGAGAGACGGAGAGACAGACCGTGGGCTCTCGGGGTACTAATTTGCCGGCATTCAGGCGGCAGCCGGGCAGGAAACGGTAGCAATTTTTCCGCGAGACAAAACCGACGCGGCGCGCCGCGGTCGAGAAATAAAGGAGCCTCGTCGCCGCTCCGGGGCGTCGCGGCGCTCCTCCTCCTCGTCGTCGTCGTGGCCGTAGTCGTCGAGCAAGGATCCCGAAGGGGTCGCCGAGGAAACAAAGCCGCGGACGAGGTTCGACCTCGTTCACACGGCCGCCATATAATGCGGCAAATGATTGCACGGTGGGAGTGACACGCGGAAAACCGCCTACTTTCCGCGTAAAAACTCGGCGAACAATATATCGCGCGGCGTGTGCTCGCACTTGCATCACCTGCGGGCGCGGCGATTGCCACGCGACCGCATGCAAATCACCTGCGAACGGGCTGTCGTCTCTCAAAATTTTGCGATTGGAAACCTCGACGATTTTTGCGAACGTTGGGTTAAATATTAGGTTGTCCCATAAGTTTCCCATATTATATATTTCCCATATAGGGTTGAACGACGGCCGGGATTTTCGAAAAATTAAATAACCCCTTGCACTATAACAATAAATCAGATTCGGGATTCCTGATTTCGTGCAAAGTCTACTAAATATGAATATTGTTAATTTCTTCCATATTGAAATAAAAATCAATTTTTCTGTTATTAAAGTCTAGGTACGAAAGTATATAAAGACAATAAAAGAAAGAAAAATCGTCTGACCCTATTAAAGAAAATATTAAAGATAAATAGATGCTAAGTAACGCAACATGGAAGAAATCATAATGCGAGGCATTAAAACGCCTCAATTATATGTCTTTTATATAAGTCCGAGTTTGTTCATAAGAGGCACGGAATATTGAATAAAATATAAGTAACTGTTCCTGAGCTAGTTGCCGTGTCTTCGAAAAGATGGAAAGTAAATTACCGCGTGTCAGTTGCCGGCTATTTTCTAATTACTGTCAGTTTCTGTACAGTGATCTAGTTCACCGTGCGTCAATTCCTGTACCCTGATCTAATTACTGTCTGTCGATTTCTGAACTAATTACTACTCTCCGATTATTGCGATCAGTCCCAGGTGATTAATCCTGTAATAAAAATGTGAATCCATAAGGTAAACTTGCATATTAAATTATTCGTGATAACTAATTATTCGCGTTCAAATATTTGATTACATTATAGTATACAAATACTATATTACTAAAGAAAAGATTATATATTAATGAAACAGTAATTTTTAATATCTTACTGCCAGAAAAGTAAACCATAGAATCGATATTATTTTATAAAATTCTCAAAGTATTTTTACTGACGTGAAAACTCGCGTTCCGCCGAAAACAGATTATATGTTAATGAAATAGTAATTTTTAGTATTTCAATACCGAAAAGGTATCCAAAGAATCGATATTATTTTGCAAAATTCTCAAAGTATTTTCACCGACGGAAAATCACGCGTTCCGCCAAAAAGTCCGCAGTGCGGCCGCAGCCGCGCAGGAATGGAGAAGGCCCGGGCCACTTTTTGATCCCGGAGGCGGTCGGCGGTTTAATAGCGACGCTCTCCATCGACTATCTCCGAATCCACTCACGGCGGATCGATTGTACGGCGATTTTCCCGTGCTCCGGACACGATCGATCGGTCCGGGTCGTCGTCGGCGCGGTTCGATAAAAGGCCACGGTGCGTGAAAGTTGCGGCGAAAACGTCGACCCGTGTTCCAACGAGCTATGAAACACGCTCGCAATATCCGTTCGAGCAGCCCTGCGGTCCCTCGGCGTTCTTCCCCGTCGCCGCCGCCGCCAACGACGACGACGACGTCGACAACAACAACGGAGATCGTCGACGGTGTGTTCGCCAAGTGGAATCGATACACGTCGCGTTGAATCCGTCGGCACTGTTAGGTCCTTTTATGTAACCGCCGCCTAGGATCGTTGGGAAAAACAGAAAGGAAAGTGCGCCGTGTGGGAATCCAGCGGCGTTACCGTATCTTACTTAACCTTTTCGTGCGCGATTTACTGGGAACCGGGAGTCCTTGGTGTTCGCGGAATAAGCCGCGGCTACCGAGAGATCGGGAACTACATCGGAAAGATTATTCCGCGGGTGTTTAACGGGCCCCGTGAAATTTTAGGAAAATAAATCCGGGCATCCGGCACGATTCACTTGCCCGATAACTATTTTTATTCGATTTTATACCGTGGTTTATCGCTCACGGTTTACGCCCCGTGGGAGTTGGGAAGTGTTCAGCATCCCGCGATGGTCCGAATTTTATTATCTATTGCTGCGCGGTATGGTAACTAGACTGCGGAGTTTCCGACGAAATTAAAATTGTCCGCGTTCGTTGCAAAGAATGGAAATAATTGGACGTATTTGAGAAGGTTTGGGAAAAAGCTCATAAAAACTGAACTAAAAATGATATTTAAAAAATTCAAAATACAGCGTATCGCGTGTGAAAGAGAGAACAATTATTTCTTCAATTATGTCGCAACAAAGGACTGTCTATAACGTTACATAAAATTATTTTGAGATACGGATCTCTCGCGATGCGCAAACAAGCCGCCGACGCACGCACAACAATAAATCATTATCCGGCGTCCTTTTAAAAGGGTTAATAGTTCCACCGTTCGGAAATCACGCCCACTCGTTTTCGCCGCAAACGCACTCCAAGATCCGCGCCCGATCCCAGCTAGTTGGTGTCGCGATAATTTCAAAATTGTTGATGCAGAGTTTTGCATCGGGGACCAAATTGGCCTCGCGACGAAGCCTTCGCGTCCTGTTATCGATCCGCCGCGAAGGTTCCCGTCACCGATCCTCGACCGTGTACGCGAGATCGTCATAAATTCGCGGAACGTAATTAACCGGCACTTCAAAATTCCGTGAAATCGCGTTGATTATTTTGTCTCGAAGGATTTCGCCGCCGCTCTCGGTTGCTCTCGAACGATGTACTGCCGGCATGCGGCCTAACTCCCCCCCACCCTCCCCTCCAAACGCCGTCGTTCGTTCCGCGTCATTTCTCTCATCGCGATTTCATGACTATTTTTTCTTTTTTTTATTATCGTTTCAACCGTCTCGAATTTAATCGATCGTAAAAGTCGGAGCGTGCGCCCGGCGCCCGCGTTGACATCGTAAAAATTAAGTTCTAAGCACTCGCGGGTACGCGAGTTTTACGAGCCGAGTCGACCGCCCTCCGAGTTCTTTCCGTGCGAGACACCTCTTTTCACTCGGGTGATCGATCGTTATTCGATTCGATGTCCGGCACTCGAATTAATCGGGAACGAAAATGAAATTGTTCGACTCTTCCCCCGCGTCAAATAAATTCTCTTTCCCTATGAATTCACCGAGTCCCTTTGAAGCTTTCTAGTTCCAACATTCATTACAGAAATGAAACGATGATACGCGGATTTTAAATCCATTATCTCGTCGACTTCCAATGAAATTGTCACATGCTTTTAATATATTTCTATATACGCGAGTATTTTAATATTTTCCGTACGGTATGTTCTTTGAATGATGCTGTAAGCATACAGGACAACGTTAACAGAATTCGTGAATGATGCAATATATGATGAAATGGTGCATGATGAAATTGAATTTTTCCAAATGACACTCCTTAAAATTCGCAAGAAATAGACATTTAATAGAGTTCTCCTATTACATCGGTGATGCACCTTTAGCGAACCGTAATACAGTTTGCGATCTTGGAATCCACTTCTCCAATTTTTTTTTATAATAATAATAATAATAATAATATTATTTAATATTTATAATATTAATAGTAAAATCTCTATATGCAGTAAATTCTTCTTAATCGTCTCTCAGCACGTAAACAGATATTTCCTCTATCTTTACGTCTTCGATATTTAATATGCTGTTAGCATCGGCTATAAATAATTTCTGCCAAAAAGCACCGCTTTCCCGGTCATCGTCGACCGCCGCGGCAACGTTAACGCGCGGAACGGCTGCGTTTTCCACGACCTATGGACCCCGTTGGTCCACTTTTAGAGCCGGACTTTCACGGCTCTGATATGCTCGATAAAAACCGTGACGAGAGGCGCGCCGGGCCGCCGAAGAATATTCATTCCAAGAGTTTCTCTGCCTACTTCGACTTCGGCCGGGCTCCCCTCTCGGCTTTGGCCCGACTTCGGCCCGAGTTTCCAGAATCCCGTGGCCGCCGTGACTGGATCGCCCGGGAAATTGGAAACATCTGCCGCCGCGACGATTCCCGCGAAATTTATTCCCGCTCGGGAAGCCGATTATTAGTCAGCGATTTCTTTGGAACTTCCCAGTTATCGGCCCGTGAAAACGATGTTCAGGAAATCGTCGAGACCCTCCGGTGCCACGAAAGTGCCTCGAATGATCGTAAAATGATTATAAGGATTTGCTGTTTCTATTTTATTTTCTTCTCAGTTCTTTTCGCGCTGGTGAGGCACTTCTCGTAGAAAGTAGTGTAGAATGGCGTAAAAAAATCGTGGATCAAGTTTTGAGGGCTTGTTGCAAAGGGGAGACATTAATCATCGAATTCGTGATAGTTTCAGTGACAGAGAAAATTTGTTATACATTTATCTTAACGAATAAATCGAAAATGTAGAAATGGTCCGTTTTGTTAATATTTTGCAAATATAAATATTTGTATAGACCTCAAACAATTTTTTCAGTAACTCAAACTACAACAGTTTTAAAGATTGAAATCTCCTCTTTGCAACCGCGTAGACGTATTTCATCTACGATTTTTTCTTGCCGCTTTATCGCACTTTGAAGAACAAGTGCCTCGCTGGTATTAAAATAAGCCGAAATAAAATTTTAAAAAATGATGCACCTTATTGTTCTCGAAAAATTGATCCGCAAAATTTTCGTAGGGAGAAGCAACTACGAAAATTAAAACTAGAAACTCTCCCCTTTTAAATAATCAAAGTTAGACCATCGTTCAAACTTTTGTGCTCGAAGTTACAGCAGTTTGAGCTCGCGATAACTCCGAACCCATGATTCAGCGATCCTTTAACGCGTTCAGCGCCGACAGTCAAAATTTCCACAAAGTCAAAGCAATTTGATTGATTAAAGCGACTCTAGAAAGTTGAAATTTATCATAGGTAATATCATTGAATCTTTCAATAATACCATTAAACATTTTGATAATACCATTTATTTCTTTCTAACGAAACTCAGTTTGTTCCCAATACATTACTATAAAAATTGCAGTTATTTATTATTACTGCAGCAAATTTATTCTCTTTATTTTTACACAAAATTAAAACATATTATTGTGTTGCATACATCTAGACACTAAGAAAGTATTCATAAATCTCGTTTCTCCTACTTAATCTTACATGTATTTTACTCCTCGTTCAGTAAAAATTAATTCCAACCAGTCAACGCTAATATATAAACTTAATCCAACCTCAAAAGGTTAATTGCGATCGACGACGTTCACTCTGTCATTTCATTCCCGATATACAAATCTGAAATGTATAGATTATCGCAGGAACATCGCGACAGAGACGGTGAAAATCGAGGAGAAGTCGTTCGCCGATTTAATTCGCCGCCGTCCGATGGCCGGATTAAGGGATCCGATCGGCACGGAATAAGATCATTCCCCGCAGGCTGATCGCAGATAACCCTAAGGCCTCCGTTCGAACTTCCGGCGTTTTCCCTCGACGGTATCGACCGGCGGCGTCGCGCTCGCAAACAGAACGGTCGCGGAGCGTCGTCGGGTTACGCGAAAACATATTTTTCTGCTGGGCAATCGGGGTGGCGGCCGACCGGCGGAGGAGGAGGGGGGACACTCGCTTGATAGATAATCGGCCACCGAAAAGATTTCTCCGTAACAATGAGCGTCGTTGTGTGCGAGCGGCCGTGTGGAGGAACGGTATCGGGGTCTAACTAAAAGCCGCGGCCGATTGGTTATCGACAGCTAAATAAAGAATATCGGGCCGGCTCGATGCCGAGTGCCAACGTGGACGCGCTTTATTACGTGCTCCTCTCGTTTGGCTTCCGTTGCTCTTTAACACCTAGCCGTCGCCGATTTCCATTAATTTTCGGGTCACCGAGTGCCCGCAACGACAGCCGGACTCCCACTCGAGTCGATGGGTAATTTATTTCTCGTTTCGTTCCGACCGCCCGGCCGTGTTAATTAATTGGGATCGACCTCGGTGCACACTAACGAATAGCCCGTTGACAGATCGGCCGACGTAACGACGGCGAAAATTTTTGTATCGGCCGTGGGAGACGACTCCGATCGTCGGGGCTAACGTTTAACCCTTTCCACTCGAAGCGATTTTAAGTGTAAATGTGAAATAATTTTCCTGGCTCGTAGTATTTCTATTCTATGCAGTAAAGCGCATTTTTATGCTTACAAAATTGATTCTTGCGATTCCTAGCAATAGTTTCACTACTCAACAATTTTTTAAATCGTTATTGTTGTAAAAATTATTTTAGCACGTAATAAAAAAATTTTAATGGTGCCTTAGAGTCACCATTCGAGTGTAAAGGGTACTAACACTCTGTCAACGCTTTACCGACCAGCTGTAAATATTTCTGTTATTACGGGATAATTAAATCTACTGAGATTCTTATATTTTGATAACATCTATTACATTTCATCCATTCTATTTATTTCACCTTTATTTTATTTATTTTATTATATTGCGAAAGGTATCTGATATTTTATAAAGTGAACTTGGAGATCATCCGGTTGGCTAAGTGTTAACTCCTTTTGTGTCAGATCTTCCTCTGAAGTAATGCAATTATAATTATCATTTGTAAGTTGGTAACTTCATACTCCAATGTATCGACGTGTGTCACGTATGCAAGTATGAATGCGGGTATGTGAGGATGAACGACACGTGAACCTGTTGTGTAAGTCGTGTACTTTAGTCTGTGAGAATATACAGTAAGAGTAACACGTGCCCGTCTATTCGCAGTAATGCAAGTAATAATTAAAACGTATTACATTTCTTAATAAACCTATTTCTTGTCACATAACAAATTCATAAATCTATATAATTTAGTTAATCTTGTCGATATTAATTTTAATTATAATCTAGAATATATAGAATTAGTAATAATAATAATAATTTAAATGTTTGTTTTAATACCGTCTCGTTAATTTCAAATAAATTCTGCAACAATATTTTTAACAAGAAAGTGGTTCTCTTTGAATTTCTTAATAAACCTGTTTCTTGTCACATTCAAAGAGAATCACTTTCTTGTTAAAAATATTGTTGCAGAATTTATTTGAAATTAAGGAGACGGTACTAAAACAAACATTTAAATTGTTATTATTATTATTACTAATTCTCTATATTCTAAATTATAATTAAAATTAATATCGACAAGATTAACTAAATTATATAGATTTATGAATTTAAACACGAGGCGGACGATGCAACGCTCAATTAAAATTGTATTCCATTTACTTAACAAATTGCGAGACGGAAAATTGGAACATCCATCTTCGTGAAACTCATTCGAGTGTGTCGCTCCAGTATCCGCTTCCCGGCAGCAGTTCGTTTAAGCAATTCGTTTAAGCAATTCGTTCCGAGACAAAAGGAGACGCACCGAATCCAAACATTTAACAACCACCGAAAGCAACGACACTATCATGTGTTTAGACTGCACGTGGTATTTCGTGAACGTGACATAAGCGAGCCACAGCAGCTCATAACTGTCACGAGGAAGGTGCTTAAAGGGTTAATGTCTAAACCAGCCATGATCCTCGTTTGATGATCGCGTTTATCAAGCCTGCAGATTACCCTGAATTGCCATTGTTTCGCATGCGAATGAAATTCGTGTACATTTATATACAACGATACAAAGTATTATTGAAAACCTTTTGAGCTGTATAAAAATTGCATCGAATTTTAATAAAAATTATATTCGAACTTGTAGATGTTTATACAGATTGCTAAATTAATGAAATCGTCAGAACGGGAATAAGAGTACACGACTAAATTTAATTATGCTTAAATTTGACGAATGAAGGATTTATGATTAAATTTAAATTTTGTAAATAAATACAGTTACTAAATTTTAAGATAACAAATACATTCAAACAATAACTTATTAATAAATAGCTCGAATGGCTAAATTATTAATGAATCATGATTAAATAGCGATTAAATGCCTTGAAAATTGTGAAGGACCGCTAGAATGGGTTGTTATAATAAATTTGCTATTAAATACGAGGACAGATTGCATGCTGCGAATGCTTTCTGTCTTTGTCGAATGCTTGACGCACTTTCGCGTCAGAGTTTCGGATTTTTCGAAAAGGATCGAGGAGAGGCGAGACGCGAGTCCTTGGAGACGATTCACGGCTGCTACAGCGCAGGACTGCATCGTATATCGCGATCATTTATTGACAAGGGATTGTAGATTCGGTGGATACACAGTAGCGTGGCGTGATGCATAGGGGGACAATATATCAGATACTTGGACCAGGTCCCAGCCTTGAGGGTTTATTCTAGTAACGCGATGCTTTTACTTCTCGGATCTTGTGCTTCTTGATCGTTGCATTTTTCTTGCGACGTGGAGCCACGGCAGCGGGTGGGGGTGGGGGTGGGGGTACGCAAATGTTGTCATCTTCCACTGAAATTCCTGATAAAATAAAAACGATCTCGTACTGGTCAGCGGTAACCCCTCGAGCGACAGATAAATTTTATCGTTTATATTTCGCTGAAAAGATCGAAGTCAATATTTACTTAACAAATTGTCTAATTAATCGTTCGCGTTCGCGCTGGTCACGTAAATATTTTCATTGTAAGCAGCTTTAATGCGTTTTATTATCTCGTTTAGTGCACTTGCATTGTAAATCAATGCTTTAAATTCGTTAAACTGTGTATTAATGTTTGTCGTGTTGTTTTGTAAGTTCGCGAGAGCGCTTGTATTTTTCGAAAGCTGTTTCGTAAATTCGCAATAGCGCGCTCGGATTTTAATTTCAATCTTCGATTGCGTCAAAATGCAGATTGATTTTTAACGCGTTAATTGTCGGCGCGATTTGGTAAACTCGTTAAATATAAATTCTTAATTGCGGTTTTCTCAAATTGCAATAATGCAACTGTATTTTGGTGGCTCTCGTCGCAGAGTAGCGCGGGCGAGCAAATCCGTTTAACAGTCCCCCGAAAATGGACTTTATGTAACCGGTCCGGTGTTTTGTTAAATTTGGTGTCGCAGTCCGAGAATATGTAAGCTGTCGGTGTAATTTAACGATGATCTGTTAAATGGTTATTTATAGAATCCCGAAGCGGACATTTCGGCAAGAGAGGATCTTGTTCTTTTTTCTTTTTGCGAAGCTTTCGTAAGAGCCGCTGTTTTTACCTGTCGGCTGGGTGTCGTTTTCACGTGTCGAACTTGTTGAAGTACGAGGCCCCGTGGTTTCCGGTGGCCCGGAGTTTTCAGATGCGGCGAGAGCTATAGTTCTAAGCGTTTCAGTCCACGCCACCCCGTTGAAACCTTCTATATTATTGGTTTTGCGTTTCACGCTGGGGTGCCAACAACCTAACCTCGGGTCAGTCGCGAAGACAGTCATAGTGCTTTCGCTGATACGCGCGACACATTACCCCCTTGTGCAACCATTTCTACAAAAATATTAAATATCGGAAGCACCAGAAATATTAGACGTTGGAGTAATAAAATAATTAAAATTATGGGAGACATTAGGATATTAAATCTAACAGAAATATAAGAGATATTAAAATTCTAAAATCACTAAAAATACCTGAGTTATTAAATTACTAAAACCACTGAAAGTATAAGAGACATTAGGATAGTAAATTCACCATAAATATAAAAGGTATTAAAATACTAAAATCATTAAAAATATGAGAGATATTAAATGTATTTTTACTGTGAATAGGAGAAATATTGATGTTCTAAATCCATTAATAATAAGAGAAGTAATAAAATTACTAAAAATATGAGAGATATTCAAATACCGAATCCACCAATAATAAGAAAAATATTCGAATTACTAAAAATATGAGAGATATTAAAATACTAAATCCATTAAAAATATGAGAGATATTAAAATACTAATTCAGCTAAAAATATGGGTGATATTAAATGTAGTAAAAATATGAGAGACGTTAGAATACTAAAACCGCCAAAAATAAGAGAAATATTAAATGTGTTAAAATTATTGAGAATAGAAGAAATAAAGTATTAAAATATTAAAATCACTGGTAATAAAAGAAGTATTAAAACTCGTAAAAGTAAGAGAAATTAAAATACTAAAACCGCAAAAAATGAAAGAGATATTAAAATACCAACTACACTAAAAATGAAAGAGATATTAAAATACCAAATACACTAAAAATATTAAAAACGCCGACACAACTAAAAATGTAAGAAACATCGAAATATTCAAAATATATAAAATACAAAAGAATATTAAAAACGACGAACTCGTGTCTTTACCGTATCAATGATTTCATAAAACGGTAGATCGTTTCATCCGAGCAGAAAAACGGCTCGGTATCCCGAGGCAATTAATTCCACCATAGCTCGTGCAGCATTTCAAGCAAATAAAATGCGATCGAAGGCGAGCTCTGTATTTTCTAATTGAAGCGAGCGGAACTTTTCAAACGGATTCGCCGGAAAGAGCAGCGAAAATTATGATTCCGCGGCGGCCGAGCCGGGCGCGGTGCCCGTTTCCTTGCGATCTCAAAGCGCCGGGCTCACTCCGACCGTCGAAAAAGCTGAGTGCCTGAATTTTTCAGGGTTCCAGGAGTCGCTCCGCGATGCAGTTCAACGGTGAAATAGTTTTTCCAGGCTTGTTTTCACCGAGCGAAAATCGCGGAGGGTCGACGTTGATCCATGGACCGGAAAACTGCTTGCGAGGGGACTTTCCCTTGGAAAACGAATGCCCCCGGTCTACGGAAAGATCGCGCGAAAAGTGGCCGTTGCTTCTTGCGCCCGTCTTTGTGTCGTTCGGCGTGTGCACCGGCCCAGAAGTTTTCGAAAGTCGATATTTTTCGCATCGTGCATCGCGCGACTTGCCGATGACATCTGAGCGTTTTCCCAGGCACGCGTTTGACGGTCCACGGGTAGTTCGACTCTCTGATTTCCTGGTTATGGACAAATTTCTGAACACCGTTGAAGGATCAACGAGAATTTACAACGAAGTCCAATATCAATAACTTGTACGGCTTCGCCGCGAAAAATCCCAAAGTTCGAATATTTTGTTGCATTCAAACTACACCTTGAAAGGGTTTCGTCATAGATGTGATAAATCGTTTGCGCACAGCACAATTTTGTTTCTCTACCGAGACAAAAATTTACGAACACCCCTGCAGAATCAACAAATATCTTCACTCGAATGCGATAACCAAAGATATCCTAGTTCCGCGGTAAACGAATCCCAAAGTTGGAACAAAGTTGCAAGTATTACAGAGTGCCCGAACGTGATTAATCGTTCTCAGAACGCTCAATTTCAATTTCTCAGTGCCACAGAAATTTGTTTATCTCGATGAAACATCGACAAACGTATCCAGAAGATAGAGCACCGATATCAGCGGCAAGAAATCTCAAAGCTGAAACGTCGCGTTCCAGATTGCCCCTTTAAAGGTCGGCCGAAAGGAAAGCGAGAGTCTATGGCCAAAGAACGGTTTTTGTTCGCGAATCGAAAGCTCTTTAAGCAGAACGCCGAGAGTCGGAGTGGCTTCGATGGATCTCCACCCAGCCGATTGTATATTTCCAGAGCGCCGTTTTCCACGGAACATCTCGCAATCATTTCCGCGCGGCGTCGCATCGCAAGTCTCTCGACTTCTCCGCACAGCCGCGAAAGCTGTGATCCGTTCCCGTGTTTATCGGCGAACCGCTGTCTCGCCGATATCCTGACAGTCTTCTAAACGTACGCGCGCGCGCGTGCTCTTGTTGCATGCGAGCAAATTGGATCGTGGCGGGATCGGTCGCAGTCGGATTCGTTCTTGAAATCTGGCGTCTGATCGGAGTAGGCGTGCTCTCGAACAAGTGGGCAGAGCGGGTGGACCCAAACGAGAAAAGTAATTAAGCGGATGTGGAGCGCGATTGTTGATCGCCGTCGTCGTCAATCGTTATCGGCGAGACAGCGCTTTCTAATCGCCGGATTTAAATTGCCCGGATAAGTCTTAGAACAGAGCAACAATAGGGTAAACCGTAAGAATCCGCGCGAATTCCCCGGCACCTTGATTCATTGTTATCCTTTGTCTGTCGCAGCCGCGCCGCGTCGTTCACCATTCTATGCTTTCTAATTGCTCGATTAAGCGACGACTGCTTGTCTGCCTGGACCGATAATTTCAATTGTTAATAACCTTCGAGCGATCCCGTCGACTCGCTGCAATTTCATCTACACGTGGCGCACGAGGTTCGAAAGGAATATCAACCGCGAAAGAATCGAAACGAGTCTCTCTCGAGTCGACAAATATTTCGGCTGACCTATCAGCGTCGCGTTATCGTGAGAATACTTGTGTTTTCTCGAAACTCCGTCGCGCGGTGCTCATTAGCGTATCTTATCTATTTTTGATACACAACTATACATTTACGAGCTACATAGTTATCAGTGCATTCTGTAAACAAATTTCTTTTTATCTAGCGTTACTTTATCGAAACTACGCGAGGCCGCTGTTTATTTTCGATAGAACGCTTTATCAGCGCGCTCTGTAAACAATTTATCTTTGCTCTATGATACTATTCTGTTCGGATTATCGCGTTACGTTCAATACGATACTTTTGCCACCGTTTCGGATTTTTATCGGGTTTACACAGTAAATCCGTTTGCATAGATCGTTACGCGATAGCGACGACCGAAAGAGAGCCGTTCTCCCCGGGACATTAAAAAATAAAAAAGAATCGGCTGGCACGCGAATCCGAAATTCGAGCGCAAAACCGGACGCAATGGAACGGGGGCCGGGCATCGTTTAATAAGCTTTCTATTTTATTAAGTCTTCCGTAATGCCCGCTTTAATGGAATCCGTCGCGGATCAATCGATGCTTGCATGCGCTTCCGGCGGTCTTCCTCCATTTTAATCAAGCCCCGCGCGGCCAGGTACCACGACGGAACGGACGTAAACGGGCGGGAGAGTCGTCGCCGGTGTAAAGACGATAGAAAATTCGCCTGACGTGTACAGAGCGTCGCATATACCGGCGACGGGGTGACCTCTTTTAATCACGCTATTGCATAAGCTTCCGGCACGGGGTTGAACCTGGCAAACAGGGGCCAAGAATTTCTCGGCACGACACTGAATTCCCAGAATATCTTAACTTGGACTAATGCTCCCCTTTTCTAATTATATATTCTACGCACCCGCAAACACACGCCCACGCGTTCCGAAATTCTGCCTGCAATATTCTTATTCCGCTCGCTCGGGCGTTGTTAACGCTAGAAAGACGGGAACTTGAAGACGGCGAAATGACTGCTTTTCGGCAATATAGGTATAACACATATATATACCGGAAATGAAGGAGGGGGGGGAGGGGCAACAACAATGATTAATAAACGCATTTATATGTTGTAGAAAAAGTCACAAAATTATAAGAAGCTGTGTTGCAATTTGCTGACCAATTTTGAAAATTTATTTTTACTGCAATATATTCGAGCAAAATGAATTCGACTATGATTTTTCGAACGCGAAAGAGTTCTAATGTCATCCCCTATGATAAATGCGAGCTTCTTACTTTTATTTTAATTGATTAAATTGCTTCAATTGTGCGGGGATTTTAGTGTCGAATCGTCGGCGACGAACTTGTTAAAGAATCGATTGCGTTGCAAAAGGTGTCCGAATATTAACGGGAGTAACAGTATAGCAAACG
This sequence comes from Augochlora pura, assembly GCF_028453695.1. Taxonomy (NCBI): domain Eukaryota; kingdom Metazoa; phylum Arthropoda; class Insecta; order Hymenoptera; family Halictidae; genus Augochlora; species Augochlora pura. The sequence goes on from NC_135780.1 coordinate 4,074,840, forward strand.
GAGTTGTCGCGTCGTCGTCGGCGATTGGCAAAGCGGAGCTCGTCTCGATGGCACCACGGATGAATGAAGAATCACAGTCGGGGCCGGGGTTCGAGATCCCGCGATCCGTTCGCTTTTCCTACGGTCGAAAACTCGGCCGAGGCTCTCGTCGTTTCGACGGATCGACGGAGGAGGGGCAGGCCGTGTGCGCGCGGCGGGAAATCGGGCCGCGATCGCGTGCTTATCGGCTCGCCCGAACTAAGGCGAAAAACGTGCGTGCAGTGACACGTGCGACGCGTGCATCCGCCGCGACCGTGCGATTACGCGATTCTTTTCCCGCGGTCGCCGATGCAGACCACCCCGCTTCCCGTTTCCGCGACCCGATTATGCGAGCCGCGATTATCACCGTCGAACTATCTAGTCCGTATTCTCTGGCTCGCTTTATTACCGATGGACCGCGCGCCGCGATAACCGGCCACACTTTCCTACGAGACGATCGCAACGATGGAAAATCGAGGACTGTCTGTCTGGGCCGTGATGTAATTCGCCGGCGATCAGCCGCGGATGATTCTTTTGACATTTTTACAGACGCCTTGAAGTCGGTCGGCCGTTTTTAGAGCTAGTTAATAGATCGTCGATGTTCGCGCGATGGTCGCAGTCCTCGGCAGCAGTTCATTTCTTTGACCGATTTTAATGGGAGGTTTTTAATGCGATGTTCGATATTTCTTTATGTTTTTATTCTTTTAATATTTTTTTATTCTTTTAATACTTTTTATATGTTCTTATACATAGCAAGTCTTGAGTAATGGTCTTAAGTAATGTCCCTGAATAATATTCTTGAAGAACGTTCCTGAATAACATCTTTGAATAATATTCTTAACTAACATCCTTAAATAACATCTTTGAATAATATTCTTAACTAACATCCTTAACTAACATCCTTAACTAACATCCTTAAATAACATCCTTAAATAACATCCTTGACTAATATCCTTAAATAACATTCTGAAATAACATTCTGAAATAACATTCTGAAATAACATTCTGAAATAACGTCCTTACATAACGACTTCATATATATTCATAAAGTCGCGAACAATGTTTTTGAATCATGTCCTCGATCAAGTTCTCCAAAAATGTTCAACTAGCTCCAGCTTAAAAAATCCTCAAAAAATCGCCAGATTTCCATTACCGTAGGACCTAGGGGTGGTAGAGAGAGAAGAGAGAGAGAGAGGGGGGTCTCGTCAATCGAAGTCCGCAGGATCGTGTTTCAGCCGCGGGAGCCCGGCGAAGCCAGAAAACTGTCGAACGGAGTAAGGAAATGAGCGTTCGCTCAGCGATTTAGCACGCGACGACGCGCTTGATCCTCGACACGATTTCGCAGTGATTCGCGATATCGCGATCCTGACGACCGCCAGCGATGATGACCGGTCTCCGCCGCGGTGTTTTTCCTTCTTTTCTTGGTCGGAAACGACGATGATCTCACGCGAGGCGATTCGTCGCGCAGTATTTCCCGCGGAACAGGCGTCCGCGGGGAGATCGTCGCGCCGCTCGCGTTTGCAAATCCCGGGTCACGGGGTCGGAACGTGAGATCGAGTCCCTATCGCCACCGTTTACCGTTGTTCTCGCCGGAATACGCATAATGCCGACTCGGATTAGCATAATATCGAGCGCAGCTGCGTTCGATTAAATCGCCGCGCCGGCAGGTGATCGCTTCTTCTTCTTCCTCTTCTTTCCGGCTACCGATTTATTCCTCTTCGTCGTTTCTGTGTCGTTGCTCGAGTCGTTCGCTATTGCGATTCGTCGTGGACGGTTCTAGATGTCCATCGAGGACTGATCGATGATCGATCGATCACCTGTACGCCTCGCAACGTGGCAGCTAAGGCTGAGTCTAAACGAGTACGGAAATTGCATTACCGTTTGCTATTACTGATCATAAAACAATTGATCATAAAATTGAGTGATCGTAAAACAGTAAAAATATATGATATAATAATAGTAAAAATATAGTAAAAACAAGTATCCACACAGCGTGTACAAAATCGGATAAACAATATTTCTCTTAGCTTCGAACCGATTCAGTTGATATCAACCATTAACGTTGCCGTAGCAAATATTAGTTGCACTACAATAATTATTTTAATTTCGCGACCATCGCGGCGTAATTTCCAGAGGGACTAATTCAGGGGCGGCGTTATCGAATGAAAAATGTTTCCATAGAACCGTGCGACGAATCAAAAAGCCGCGGAGCCGCCGACTGGGGCGCAGACGGCAAAAGTTTCCGGAGTTTCTCTTCCCGTTTCTAGCTATTGTTTTCGCGCGACGCGATCGCCGGCTTGCCGGTTTCCGGCTCGCGGCCTTTTTCTAGCCTAATGGCTCCTCCTTCGTCCTTTCCCCGCGGCTAGGATACCGGAAACAGCGGGACAGTTGCCGGCCGCCGCGAAGAAGAAAAGCTCGGTCGGACCGTAGCCCCGCATAAAATCGATACGTTGCCCGCGACAGTTGTGCAACACATCGCCCTGTTCCCCCGTATCTCTGTTGTCTTCCCGCCGCCGTTTCCCGCGCTCCGCCGCGCGCGCCGCTCTTTTATATTATGCAGCCCGCGGGAAAGCTATCCCGGATGGATTTCGGTCAAACGAGCTTGGAAATCGGGCCGAGACGATGCGGCGACCGCGTTAACCCCTCCAGTCTCGCTTCAGCCATCGACGAGCAAACGTATCCTCGCGGTGCCGTCCACCGGCGGATACGAAGCGCCAACTTTCCCCTTCGCGGACGACACCCCGAAGCATCGCGTACGATTTTTTTCCAGGGTTTTATCGGTCTTCGAACGACAGGTGTCCGGATGACTTTAGATTTACCGAAGCGCATCGCGAAGAGAAACGCGGAAGCGAGGGTGGCAGCGCTGAGAAAAGTCTTAGATCGAGGTTTAGGGGGTTGCTTTCAAAGAAGAGGCTTCAATCTTGAAATCCTGTTATGTTTTATCCGCGAACAAAATTATTTAACAATTATACGCTTGATGCAGTCTTACTCTAGTTACGAAATGTTAATGGATCGGCGTAAAGTTAATTTTTAATTAATTTTGTTGCACGCGAGTAATGCTATGGAAAATGACTGCGACGGATCGGCGACGCTTGTAATTGAAATTTTCCCGAGGACACGTGCCCGCGACAACGGCCGTCGAAGTGTTAAGGCGAGCTCTCGCCTCATCCGCCGGAGGCAATTGTCGCCCGACCAGGAAGCCTGGACGGCGTAATTCGCTTCGCAACCGATCCGCGCGGTCCAGTCTATGACGTAAGGGCACTGAATCGGCGCGAGCCGTGCCCACGACCTTGAGTTTTCATCGCGTGCCAAGATTACGTTGGCGAAGCTCGGCGTCGATCAATTATATATACCTGCCGTTTAGTGGCGCGAGAACTGACCGGGCCACACTCGAGCCGATACGTGCTCGCCCAGTTTCCCTCGTTCCGTTCCGCGTTTTCTCCGAATGTTATCGATCCACGGGGGTCCTCCGTTTTACGGCCTCGCAAACAACCGGGCTCCCAGGCCTCGGCGTTTTATCCCCGTTTAGCGTTAAGCGAGCTACGGGCGCCGAGGACTCGCGGCGAACCTAACTGGAAGACGCTGGAACGCGACGAGCGGTTGCTGTTGTTGATCAAGGTGTCGCCGTAGGGCGTCGCTTTTCCGTAATATCGTTGGTCGCGGAGGTGTCGTTCGAATCGGGGGAGACCACCCTCTATAAGGTCGCGTCGATGGGAATGCGCAACGATATTTTTCAATCTTCTTAAAGCCGTGCATTGATGCGACTCGTGTCATGGACATTAGTTCATCAATTTGTGGTACATCAGAAGCAGGGGGATGGTTTTATTAAATTTTACAACGGAGGTAGATTTTTATGGAAAAGTTAGGCGTAAGGGGCAAAAGTAGAGACTTTACCCTTTAAAATGAGTGCTGGAGGAATGCTGTACGATTTTTTTACGCGTAGTTATAGATGATCGATGATTGACGACTCTTCATAGACCACTTCCAGCGACAGCTCTTTTGAAATGATTATTCGACCACTTAATAGATTAATAATCGTTATAAATAAAAATTTCTTTATAACAAGCATACTGCTAAGAAACAGTATAACATTATACATTTTATAAAAGTCTGTATCGAATATAAAATGTTCTATTGTCTATATCATCGTCACTATCAGTGCATGTTCAGTGCAATCGTCTTACCTCCTTCCTAGCTAAACCTGATATTAAAATTCTCCAAATTAATTTATGGTAAATTTACATCAATTTATAATAAAATGTAACACAAGAATTGAATTATTAATTCCTGCTAACAAAATTTTAGTTTACTTTATAAACCCTCGTATGCTCTAAAGCAACTAAATGTTGCTTCAGATACTACTAAATAACAACCCGAACACTTATCAGATCGCAACAGCAAACCCAGTAAATCAGAAATAATTCTGAAACGTCTCGTAAACTTCTCGCGTTTAGACGAAAGTAGCAGGGTTTTCACCAAACTGTTTGCTCCCCATTCTTCCTCTCGAGTTCTCAGAACATCTATTATACAATAAGAGTTCTGAAACGGTGCCAGAACGCGGCGGCTCTAGCGGCCAGTACTATAATTCGGACTTAACGCGTCACCGGAGCTCTCTCTCTCTCTCTCTCTCTCTCTCTCTCCCCCTTCCGATCGAGAGATATAACGAGACCGTGCGCGCTGTCCGAGGGTTAAATTGATAAGGGAGACACACACCACAGGTGTTTTCTACGAGCCAGGTGTGGTAATTGAGTGTTTTCTCGATTGTTCCAGATGTCGATCTACAAAGCCAAATCGACGCCTCGCTGGCGATGCCCGCCACGTATCAGACCCTCGTCGCCCGGGCCCAATTGGCACAGCAATGCTGCGGATTGGCCGGTGGGCAGACAAGGATCTGCGAGAAGCTGGTGCACGACCAACATCTCCAGCAACAGGGCTGGGCCGCCGTCGTCGCGAATTTGGAGGACATCACGCAGATGTTCCAGAATCGTGCCGCTCTTCTTCAGCAGAGCTTCGCTGTCTATCTATCCGAGAGGCAACAGCACATGGAGCTCCTTGAAAAGTGAGTGTCGCGGGCCTTGAACATTTTATGGAGGGTTTAGTACCATTTATTTATCGGATATTTGTACGGTTTCTCAGATAAAAATGAAAGTAAAATAAAATAAAGGAAAATAAAAATACAATATTTCTTTTTCTATTCGTAGAAATGTCGACGCTGTTTAAATTAATTTTATTTAATTTACTTATTGCGTAAACGAGGTGGACTCTTTGTAAAAATAATAATTACAATAATGGTGTTAATGACAGCATCGGTAAAGCAAGAGTTGAGTGTAAAAGAGGATTTATAGCAAGGCAAATTAACAAAGTAATATTAAATAGAAATCGAAAACTATGCTTTTTAAATTATAATGAAAAAATTCTCGATGCAATTGAAATTAGTTTGAACAGAATGTACAAACTATTTAAATATCTCTTTAGTATTATCTATTTGATAATAATTCGTTTTAGTTATTCTTGAAAAATTTTTATAAATTTTATTTAGAAAATATTTTGGAGAAACGTACTTAAACATACGTTTCTAGAGCTGGCTCTACTCGTCCGTAAACGTCTGTAGGAAACATATAAAAATGATGTTCAGCATAGTCCCATCGAGCTCGGTGATTGGTACCTCGACATTTTCCCTCGTAAGTGCATTCCACGGTTTAAGTTGCTGTTTGAAGACGCGTGTCTCGGCAAACAGACGGTCTAATCTGACGTTCGCGTAGCACTGACGCAATGTCTAAGGATGTACACATAATTATGTTAGCGCTGATATACTGTATCTAATAACCAGCCTGCGGAACTCGGTGTAAATACCTGGCTCAACTGGCTCGTTTAGAAAAACGATGCCAAGGAAGCCATTCCTTTTTAACACCGAACCTATTAAGCCGGTCAAAATTACCAGTTGCACGCGATTTATAGAAAAATCGTTTGCAGTTGCGAAGACTCCGCGGTAGGAAATGACTCGCTCGAATCCTCAACCGAGCATATCCGTTACAACAAAAAGGGTGAAAAAGTATGAGGAAATTCGGTCTTGGCATTTTTACAGAGCTGGGAACATGGTCGTATCTTAATGCTCGTAGATTCGTCGCTGACGAAGACGTTAAATCTGAACATCGTCTGCTTCGAAGACCTAGAAATTAGTGATAAAATCTGCTAGATCATCCAAAAAGCTATCGACGCTATAATTCTACCGCTTGCTCGAGGTTTCATTTAGCACATAAAATCGTCGTCTATGTTGCAGCTTCAACGCCGACCTGGGCATGCTCGCTAAGATCCCGATCCTTCCAACGCTGCGAGCGCAAGCGGAGGGTCTGCTGAGCCCCGAGGACAAGCCGAGTCAATCGGAGAAGGAGGTCGAGGGCCAAGAAGAGATCTTCAGCCTGCTGCGTTGGATCTCGGCGAAGGACAACCAGAGCAGCTTGGAGCAGGTCGCGGAGCAGTGTTCCCGGGGGCTGGAGCAGTTCGACGAGCGCGTGATGGAGTCGTTGAAGACGGAGGTGAACGCGGCGATCGACAGCGCGAACAAGCAGGACATGAAGGAGATCAAGGGCCTGGGCGAGCGGCTGTTCGCGCTGGAGCAGCTGATGCAGCAGACCAAGAAGCTGGTGCAGGAGCAGGGCGACCTGGCGCAGGGTTTCCTGCAGAACCAGAACCGAGCCAGCAACCTGGGCGACGCCAGCGTGCTGCCTGACCTCTGCGCCTCTCATCGGCGCCAGTTGCTCGTCATGATGCAGAACCACAACCAGCTGAGGGACATTCGTCGCAGGTGCACCAAGGCGAAGGAGGAGCTGTCGGTGAACATCTACTATCGGCTCAAGTGGATCATGTACGTCGAGAACAAGATGATGGTGGTGGACAGCAAGCTGATGATGTACAACGAGAGTCTGAAGCGGCTCAGACGGCACCTGGAGGTCCTGCAGCAGATCCACCTAGCGCCTCAGATGTACATGAACGCCGTGGCTGAGGTGGTGCGAAGGAGGACCTTCTCGCAAGCCTTCCTGGTCTGGGCCAGCAGCCTGGCCTGCCAGTTGCTCACCGTTCACAGCGAAGAGTTGGCGCGACGCAGGGAGTTCCAGAGCAAGTTCGACGGACACTTCTTGAACACCTTGTTCCCAGGATTGGAGGACACCCCGCCGCCGTTTGCCACGCAGGCTCCCTCCGTTTTCGACAGCGAGTTGCCAAAGGTGCGTACTACCGTCTTTGAACAAATTCATAGATGCTGTTGTTTCGTACAATTATTGAACAGGTATTTATCTGTGCTCTTAACGTTGCAGTTGACCGTGGAGGACATGGAGTCGCTAAGGTCGCAGTTACCGGACCTGGCGCTGACCGTGTCGTCGCCAGACTTGAACAGCATCACCCAGTTCTTCTTGTCCAAGAGTCTTACCGACGCCAGCACGGATGAGAACAAGGAGAAAGACAGCTCTTCCATGAGAGTCGACGTGCCTGCCAAGGAACAGGAGCTAACTAGAGCTCCGATGATGTCTGACAGGTACCCGATGACTGAACAGAGTAGGGATAGTAGGAATAGCTGTGACCATCGTTTCACCGATATTACCTTGTTGAGAAACCCGTCGGTTGTCGAAAGGGATTATGCTAGTAGTTTAGGCGAGCGATCATTTCTCTCTGGTAACGCTGATTTCTATGACTGCAGGGGTGGCTTCGAATCGGAGACGGACACCGAGGAGTTCGAGAAGATCGGGCAGGGCGCTACGGACTCGAAACCCGAGTCGTTCGACGGCGCTAAGCAAATGCGTCAGAAACAATTGGAGGTTGGTGCCTCGCGAAGCGTGTCCCCTTCTTCCTCGACGTCGACTAACGTATCCCCGCTAAACTCGAAAGTCGGCGACCTGTCGAACCGTTCGTCCTCTTCGAACGAGCCCGGATCCTTCCACTTTCCGAATCTGTCCATCAGCGAGCGCCCGGCTCAGCTGAGTCCCCTAACCGAGTGCGCGGAGAATGTCGAGTCGAGCAGTCTACTTCATCGCGCCGCGAACGGTCTATCCAAGTATAGCGAGCAGCCCACCTCGTCCACGGCCGAAGAGCCGAGTTCCCTAAGTCCGAATCCTTCTTCCTTGACACCGTCCGTGTTGTGCGACGGCCAGCAGCAGCAGCAGCATCACCATCACCAGCAACAGCAGCAACGGCATCAGCTGTCCAGCAGCGGCGGTAGCAGTCCGTCGGTCGGCGTCGGCGGCGCCGACTTCATGGGTACTGAGTTTTACATGGACGAGTCCCTGCCGAGCAGTCTCAGCGAGCATCCTGTCGACGGACAGCATCAGGCTATCATTTCCCTTCTCCAGGTACTGGACGACTTACAGCTCGCTAACAGACCTCGTAGTCGTAGCCGTAAACGTTCCACTACCTCTAATTCAGAACCCCACGCCGATGGTACACCTTTGCTTACTATTCTACCACCCAGGGTAGACACGGGCCACGATTCTACCGGCACCGACGGCCCGTACACCACCCTCCACAAGTATCTGTGTACCGCCAATACCCTTCCAGTGGGACTATTCATACTGTTTTCGTCTTGTACTAACGCGCACAGGTCACGGTCCGTACTAAAAATGGTGTTTAACGTCATCTCGTACGCTCACTAGTTACATTTAAATAAACGTGTCGGATTGGAACCAAGTGTCCACTTAACACGCCGTTCTTCTATTCTAACAAGGGAACATACCGAAGCGATACGCGCCGATTTTTATGTATCGCTTCGCAGAAAGGGCCGCGTGTGTCAAGCATGCATCACGTCATAAAACTCCTATACGTGCATTTATAATTTTTTAATTATTCCACATGAAATATCAAGTTGCACCGCCACAGTGTAACTTGAAAATCTCCTATTTGTTTGATTATTCGCATTTGAATTGTATCTCCAAATGCAAAGATACAAATTCTATTTAATTGGTACTTCGGAGTTGGGTATGCATTTCTCACAAACATATATTCGTACAAATGGAGTAACGATTAAAAGGAACAGTTTACAAAGAAGTGTTATTTTTTAATATATTTTTTAAAATCATCAGTTCTCAGTTCAAATCATCCTTCCAGCTCTAATAATTTCCGAGGTATTAGACCAAGTAATTTGTTCGTCCCTCTTCCCAAGGTTCCATCAAATTCGGTGTGTGCCACTTCGGTATGTTCCCTTGTCTGTACACTGTGCAACACGCAACACCAGACACCAGTTTCTTAAAGAAGCCTAGAGCTAGCTCCAGACGAAGTAACGTTTACCGTACAAGTGTAAGATTACTCAGATTAACGATGCAGAGTTTTTTGTCAGATTCTACAAGGCGTCCAAATACTTACGGACGGCAGTGTACGCCGGCCCCGCTCGCGAGCTCCTGTGTACCCTCCTGCGAGCACTCGTTGTTTGGTGGCAAGACTTTGTGGGCGTGGCGCAGTGCGGCCAGGATGGTGGGGACGCGACGTCCGATTGTGACTGGCCGTGCGAGCCGAGAAACCGGGGAGTGGGGGAGTGGGAGCTCTGCCTCCAAGCGTCTCCGTGCCCGTAGGAGCTCGAAGCAGTGCTCGCCAGCGCTCTTGCTAGTTTTATGCCCTATTTTTCGGTAGAACTCACCTGTGTACACCGTCGCCGGTCGTTAATACCTAATCGCAACGTTATCGCGTTGCGGAACCCAGTCGACACCACTAGAGAACGTGCAGAGGTGTTCTTAAGAAAAACGGAGCATAGTACTCGCCAGCAGTCCCCGGTCCAGATGTCTCCTCACACCTTCATGTGTTCTGTGTGACCCTGCATTCTCACCTCGGTCGTCGTCGATGTAGATCACCGTCCACTTACGTCCCCCTTTCTCTGTGGTTTCTAGGTATTTTCGTTGTCATTGTCTTTACATTCGCTAGCCAATCTATTAGCGCTGATTTAATGCAAGTATGTATTACGCCCGGGTACGTATCTCTTGCCTGTCGGCTGTCGTTGGTGTGAACCCTCCCAGTCCTCCGTCCCCCCCCCCCCCCCCCCTAATCTCTCTTCGACTCCTGACTCGTAGTGGTGTCCCACCGCGTGCAAGTTTTGCGTGACTGCGTGTGTCTTAATTTTTTTTAATTACAGGATAGCTGCCGTCGCACTCTCGTATCCCATCCCCTCAGAACCCGAAAGTGTGACACACACACAACACACTCTGTCCGGAGATCTATTCAATCACGTTTCTCCAGAATGTTAACCGACTTATTGGTCGTTACTGCATCGGGCACACTGTTCCTCGGGGTTCTTGTTTTTTTTTTTCTCATTTTTCATCGCCAGATTTACTATCCCGCTCCCGATCTTACTAACTTCTCCGCCGCTGGTCACAGACAAATTCTCGATGCTCGAGACAGCGAGGAAACTGTTCGCGAACGTCTCGCGGGTCCTCGCTGACTCGACTGTCCAGGGTGTAGCGAAAGTTATGGTAGAAATCAACGACGGTGTTCGATCATTCTATTCGATGAATAACGTGTTTAACAAGTATCGTTGTTCGAGGACTTCGAAAGCTTCCTCCTTCTGCCACGACTTCGCAAACTACACCCCCCCCCCCCCCTAATCGCTCACTTAACGCTTCCGCGTCCGGCGTCGCCGACCGTTTCTCATCGAAGCGTCTTGGGCCGGCCGTTTCAGGAAAACCTTGGCAACACGCGCGAAGAGGTGGAGAGGCTGCGCTCGATCCTGAAGACGACGAAGGCGGCTATGAGCGAGACCATGTCGTCCGTGCGCCACGAGCTGGAGGTCCTGCGAGACGAGTCGAAGGAGGACAAGAGCAGCCTCGGCGAGATGACGGATCGCATACGCGAGGCGTTGTCCCTCTACTCGAGCGAGTGCGACCGTCGTCTTCGGGAGCGCGAGCAGGAGCTGACGTTGGACCACGAGCTCGAGATGTCGGACGTGAAGAAGCTGATCCAGAGCCGCGAGGACGAGATCTGCACGCTGAAACAGAACCTGCTGGAGAAGGAGACGGAGCTGTCGGAGCACGAGCGTCTGATGACCACCATTAGGCAGAAGCTGGAGTCCGAGCAGACCGAGATGAGGAACCTGCACACGCGGCTCCATCAACAGTTGGACGAAGCGTTGGAGCAAGGCTGCACGGCCAAAGCGAACGCCGAGAGGTTCCAGGACATCACCTCTGTGACGAGCTCCGTCACCCAGTGTCGGGATAGGATCCAGGAACTGGAGAGCAAGCTCGGCACCGCCAGGACGGATCAGCAGAGGATAGTCGATGCGACCGACATGCTGCACATGAGCTACCAGACCCAGCTCGAGACCATCGGGGACGAGCTGAACGAGTTCGCCAAGGATCTGAACCATAACGAGTTCTTCGAGAAGATCAAGGCGAGTTGACATTCTCTTCTCTTCGCCTCTAAACATTTTTGTACACTTTCAGAACTAAAATGTAGCTCCTTATCATTATCTCGATGCTACGATGGTTTTCTATATGTTGTGTATAAAATTTAAAGAAGTCTACGTAATTGAGCTAGCTCGAAAACTAAGCTTCCGATCAAGAAGTAGAGACTGAACGGTGCATTTGGTTTTTCAGATACTGGAGGTGGTGGAGATGGCTAAGCACATCCATGCGCAGGTGACGGAGAACTACGTGGCGCTTCGAACGGCCGTGGAGAAGGAGCGGACGGTCAGCATAAAGCTGGTGGAGTTGGAGCTGGAGATGGTCAGGCAGGTTGTCGACGAGAACGAGCAGCGGGTGAAGATGTACAGGATGAGGGAGTTCGCGTTGCAAGAGGAGCTGGAGCAGTACAAGACGGCCATCAGACGGGTGACCAAGTCGGAGGAGTTCAAGGACTTGCCGGAGGAGATGAGTCTGAGCCATGTGCAGGAGGTGCTGAAGGGTCTGAGGCCGGGGAAGGACGAGGTCGAGGTGTCAGAGTCGAAGAAGGTGCGGCTGGAAGCGAACGACGATCAGAGCTGTCTGGCCAGGCGGCTGGAGACGCTCGAGAACGACAACAAGAGGCTCAGCATGGAGATGGAGTCGCTACGGGAGTACAAGGCGAAGGCGAAGACGAAGATCGAGGGGCTGAAGGCTGACAAGCTCCGGCTGGAGATGGAGCTGGCCAAGGTGAGAACGAGGAGGTACACGGCTCCGGCGGAGACCTCCGGGTCTTCGTCCTCCGAGGGACGCGAGAGGGAGATGCTCAGCTCGGTGGCGGTGGTAGCAGATGGCTCCTCTCGGGATGCAGCGACTAGCACCGAGATGCAGTGCACGTGCACGAGGCACTGCAGCTACGTGCGCAGGAAGATGAAGAAGTACGCGCAGAAGCTGGTGCAGCAGGGTTACATCACCGTGAACAGCTGCGATCCCGGTGACAAGGTGCTCGTCTATTGGAACCCCAATCACGAGAACTACACCCTCTACCAGGATTCGGCCATGTACTACTTCCTCAACACCGACTGCATCCCCGAATTGAATCTCGAAGCGAACATGGATGGCTCGCCCAAAAAGCTGCAAGCCATCGTCGAGGTCATCGATAAGGAATACTGTCAAGCCAAGAAGGTGAGTCGGTCGAGTCACCGGCAGTTTTCTAACAATACATTTTAAATAAAAGCATTTAGATTAATTAGCTATACAACGACGAAAAGACTCTTTAAGTTTAATGTAGATTTAACAGGTTCAGTATTAAAAGAAAATGACCGCGCTTCTCTTAGGCACAGCTCAGTCGTTCCGGTAACGTGTTTTATATTAAATATGTGATTCGTGATTCATTTATCGATTACTATTAACGCTAATCTTTCATGCTTCGCTTTTCAGGTATTTATTATTTCGGTTGAAGCTACTATCATATATCGTGAATCGAGACTATAATAAAGATTTCTGATTTCAGTCCGAGAATCGATTCCATGTACCCCACGGCACCAAATTCTACCGGGTGCGTGTGAAGGCGTTAGCGAAGTCCCGGTCGATGCTGTCGAGCATGCAGGAGCAGTAATCGAGCTGGGGTGTGCCTAGCCCACCAGAGGAACCCATCGACTCTTGCCTTGGTTAGACTCACCGCCGGGATACACGCTCGAGAGTCGAGCGTTGACTTTAAAGCACGCGGGTGTCCGCCAGCTGATCATCTTTTCGCGACCATCCGGGAACAGAGATCCGTTGGATCTCGGCCAAAACCTGCCAGAGCCTGCGGACGCATCCAGAAACGGCCCGGACGTCGAGCATAAAGATCGCTCGATGCTGGACCGAGAAAGGTATGGGCCGCCGGAGCCGCTGCGCATGCGGGAAACAGGCGATCAGACGATCAGAGAGAAGGATGCGCCGGCGTTTCATTGTGATATAAATAATTTTTAAAAACGAGTGAAACATATAATTGCCGAATGCTGTGGTTAGCTGTGAAGTGTAAACGACGATTTGTATTCCTTATCCGTTTCTTTTGTCACACACACACATATATATATTATACATATATATACATACACACACGCAACAGACACGCGTACATAGGGCACGGGTACACGGAAAGGCGAACGTGTACGCGCGAGCAAACGGGAGAGAGAAAGAGAGAGAATGGGAACGGAAGAGAGAAAGAGAGAGCGTGGGAGAAAATGTATAGGTGAGAAAGGAATATAATATTACTAATATTGACGACGTAATTCTTCTTGTGATTCGACAGGCTGGACGAGCGGGTGTGAGAGCAGCGGGAGAGAAAGAGGGATAGACAAAGTTGTGTTTTCGTTTTTATCGTCATTTTAATTTCGGACACTGAAGCAAAACTTTGTTCCGTGACTCGATTCGAAGCTATTCATTATTATTTCTACGTTATATTATTTTTATTATCTTCGGACTGCATGCTGTTGAGAAAGAAAGCTAGACAAAGAAAGAGAGAGAGGATGAGAGAAAGAGAGCGTGCGAGAGAAAAAGAGAGAGATAGAAAGAAAAAAAGGAAGTCGAAGATAAACGAAACAGACGATAAAAGAAGATATCGTATAGTAGAGTAAGTTTTACAAAAAAAAAAAATACAAACGAACTTGCAGTTTAATGAGAAAAATCGTAAAAAAGATAGAAGGAAACGGTAACGAATAAACACGGTTACTTTCTATATAACGATGATATATTATATATGTGATATATAATATATACTATATACGATATGTATGTATATTTTGACGCGTGTGCTCGAGACAGTCCACTCTGTCTATACAATATATTCTGTTTCCCCTCCGATCCGTGTCGTAAACGCGATCGGGACACCTCGAGATCGAGGCCCCCCAACGATCGATAACATTGGCCGCGATCAACGGAGATCAACGCGAGAGACGCCGAGAGACACACGTCGGCTTCGTCGCGACAAGCTCGCGCGACGTCATTTTGATTACCGATTTCCGTAACCGTTCACCACTATTATCGTTTTTCTCCGCGAACAGTTTTAAGCACTCATAGTATCGTACAATAGCTGTGATCGTTAGGCTCGACGTTTTCACTTCTACTTAGTCGTTAGTTAATCTTAATTCCCGGCTGCCGCCCGGCGAGCGACGGCTCGCGATCCGATCGGCCGCGATTCCCGAAGCATTTTCTCCCGGGATCGAGCGGATCGTGAGAACGATTCCCGGCTCGCGTCGGCCGCCGACTATTTCGAGTTCGAGCGACGGCCGCCCCACGTTCAACGGTGGCCCGCCGAAAAAGATGCTGATAAGTAAGATAAAAAAAACAAAAAAGACGAAGCGACAAAAACTCGTTTTTTGGTAGGTTGTAGCTCGAGCTTCGTCGAGAGAACCGACGCACCTGCTTCTGACATAGCGCAAGTAGCTCATTTAACGATTCCTCTTTCTTCGACAGGCCGCAAGCGAAAAATTGCACCCGCGGAAAAAACACACACACACTCACGCGCGCGCGCACGCGCACGCACCGAATTTAGCACGAATTCTCGGCCACGCGGGTCGTCCGCGACCCGCCGCGCGACTCGCCCCTTTCGTAGGCACACGACCCCCGTACGCGCTTCGGTCGACGTCCCGTCGTCGCGTCGATTCGCCGAGAGACACACCGTGCACGGGAACAGTCGAGCGATCCTCCGCGATCAACGAAACGGTCGATCACTCTGTCTCCGAACCTTTTTCTTTCATACAAGTCCTTCGTGGCGCGCACGCGGACTCGTGTCTGAGCGGTGAACCGATCGTTCGAAGGGAAGACTGAGAGCGGTGAAGCCGGAGCTCGCGATTTTCATTTCTTTCAACTTAGACAGTAAGCGTATTTTATGTTTGACGTTCTAAATCGGCTCCCAGATTGATTGCGAGCCGCACGCGCGACAATCCGTACGAACAAATCATTTATTTCGAGGGTAATCGACGAACGTACGGTGTTTTAGGAAACGGGCGTCGGCGGTGGCGTGATTTTTGCGCGAGCACGCTCAGAGACACGAATTCGCGTGGGCTTTCGTCGAGGTTCGATCGATTCCAAATACGGCAGAGTTCGACGCCGGGGAACGCTCTTTCGACGCGCACGCGAAAACCGAGTGCACACACGCACGCGACCCACGGTTCCTATTAGTCCAATTTTTCTTCGACCTTCGAAGGCACTCGTAGATCACTCTCCGCACAGTTAGGCGAACCGACTCGTAGAATACGTGCAACCTGCGTGTCCACGTAGAAGAGCTGTGTTCGACTGCGTCTTCATCCAGCACTTCGTTCCCGGGAGCGCCGCCCGGACATGTAACTGCAGCGTCGTTAGACGGTCAATCGACGTTGCAGTTTATGCGCCGACGGCCACCCGGGCCCGCTATCCTCTCCTCGCGCGGAACCTGGGCCGATTGCTCCTCCTTGTAGTCGCCGGAAAACCGCGAGCAAGAAGCTTCGAGCGGGAAGCTTCGAGCGGAACGATTCGGTAGCTTTCACGGGGCAATCGGTCCAGCTTCTCGACATAGGCAACTACCCGCAAACGTTACCAACACGTTGGGAGCAATTAGGTTGGTTGCAAATAATAGAATCAAAGCCGGCGAACGACACCTCGGGGAGTTCGCCCGGTCCGGTTTGCTGCGGAAGTCCAGCGATCAGCACGGAAAACACTGGTATTTAATTCTAATTTTAGTTTCGAAAGTACCTTGTATCATATGTTGGAAAAGCCTTTTTTCACCTTTGTCTATGAAGAAAAAAAAAAATAAAAGAATGTAGTGCCTTCTACAATGAAAACCGAGCGAATTTATTATTGAACGAATCGGCGCGGGGATCTTGGTTGCGCCGAGATGGCGACCGCCGTTTACGGGACGAACGACGCCGTCCGGAACGTCCCGCGAACCGCGAACCGTCGCATCGAACGGAAAGGTGGACAGCGTTTAAGGCTTCGTTTGAACCAGATACTCGAGCCAGTGTCCGCCCTCTTCGATTGATTACAGATTCCGTTCGATCCGGTTCGCGTTTCGCGGGACCACCGGCGACGTTCCCGTTCGCTTTCGTTTAACTGCTTCTGAATTTCCAGGAACCAAAGAATGTAACGCCGAAGCGATTGAGCATTGCTTTTTGCGATTGAACGAGCAGCAGTGTGTGTGTGCGTGCAGCCGATACGTTCGATCTGTTTGTTTGATTCCATCTCCTGGATTCACGATTCTCAATAAAAATCGAATCGGAAAGAATGCGAACGTACTTGCGCGGCAGCCTGCTATTTTATTCGATCACGCGGACCCGGAGGACTTCCGGTCGCCGGACGCTGATCCCGGACGGTCGGGATTCCATTCGGCGGTGACCGGGCGCGCGTTTCCTTTCGAGCGAATCGAAGCCGAGCGATTTCGAACGATCTAGGGAAGCTTCATTGTAGACGAGAACGTTCGTTTAACCCAGGGCGGTTGAAATATACCGTAAAATACGAGGACGGCAAGAAGGCTGGGGATTCGAGCGATCCCGAGACCCAAAATGGCGGACAGAGCCGCGTTTTTATTTTTCTAGTGATTCCCTGAATCGAACAAGCTTCCCGTTCTTTGCCTAACGCCTAAAAGAGAGAAAGAAAGAAAGAAAGAAAGAAAGAAAGAGAGAGAGAGAGAGAGATAGGGAAAGAGTGAAAAAGAAAACGGACAAAAAGAGACGAGGGAAGATGTAACACTCTACATATAGTATATACTTTAGGCGACGATAGGGTTTGTTTTACGTGTGACATATATAAGGGCGAAACTATGTAATTCGATTGATATAGAATACTCTTTTTTGTTTTTTTTTACCGACCAAAATTTATACGCTTAGGATGGTATCTATGCGAGGGCGGAATATCCGGCGAGGAACGAAAATGAATATATGGATATATACGAGTGAATATATATATATGAAAAAAAAAATATATAAATATATATATATTGTATATGTTACTATTGGGAACGTTTAGGCGGCTCGATTAGGTTCGCTTCTGCCGACAGTGCTGGGATTTTCGTTCGGTTTGTTCTTCGTGTTCCACCGTTTCCGTTTTCGATTTCCACGAGGAAGACGTGGCCGACTCCGTTGCTAAACGATTTCTCGCGACGACTTAGGGATCCGTTCGATCAAGCAATCACTTTTTCCGGGGAACAAGGGCACACACACCTAGAGGCTCGTCTAGCTCCGAGCACAGGAATTCACTATCCAACGAGATCCGCGAGCCGCGGAATCGCCAACGAAAGGCGAGCGTTCTCCAATAATTAAAGGAGCGCTCGTCTAATTAGAAAGTGATCGATACTCGCTTGCCGATCGCCGATACTCTGCGCGAGCAGCGTGATCGGCTCAGCGACGACGCTTCGTTCGACGTCGCGCGTCGTCGTCGTACAATTTTTCGGACACGTCGATCACTTTCGGATCGGTAGACGCTCCGTCGATTCGTTCGGCGAGACGATCGCGGCGAGCGGATCTCCCGCTCCCGTTTCCGTTTCTCGTCTCCATTGTGTTTCAGTGAGCGAGACAAACGTCACAAATAATTATCAACGAGGATTCGTGAAACTGACGGGGATGAGTACCGCGCATGTAATCCGAGAAAGTGTAACGCAAAATAGGTGTATGATAACATTACATAACGTACATACAATTGTGATCGTGAGAGTATCTGTTACGAATAAATAAATTACGAATAAATCACGTGACTCTTTTCCAAGCTACGCCGACTCGAAGTGCTTTGAACCCGCCACTACGTTCACACCTGTAGCAGATCCTCTCCTCCTCGATGTTCTCCCACTTTACCAATTAATTATTGTTGTTTAAATGCCAATACTCTTGGCAACAATAATTTAGATATTGAGAAGGGTTGCAAGTGGTCCTGAATTTTCATCGTATCATCCTTTGCATTTTAAGTCGTTTTAACTGCGAATCGAAAGAGATTCTTCTAATTTACAATATTTTTGAGTCTTATGTTTGCTTGGTATATTACATACGTATGAAATATAGTCTCACGGTAGATACAACAGCTATCGTTGTTTTTAAATGTAAGTAAATGTGAACTATTTTCAGTAGTATCACAAGTTGCAGAAGGTTAATACTTTGACTGTCACTTCAACAACCCCAAGAACTTCATAAAATTAATATGTTCTATTTAATCAAATTAAAATTGAAATGTTATGTTGTACTGTGTCAAATACTTCGCCATTGTACCCTTTGTAGATTACAATGAAATTAAGAAAATCAAAATTAGAAGTATGAAAATTAATTCTCAAGCCTCAGTTAATAATGTCAAAATGTCAAAACTTGCAAACTATCTCTACCGGAAATTCATTAATATTAGTTATCAATATATAGAGGAATAATAAAAACTAGACTCTTCGCATAAATCTTGATAGTTAAAACTAACAGCAAATAATCCTTAACAATTTCCTAGACCAAGAAACAACGTCAAATACATCGCACCCCGAAAACTGGAAGAAACCCCACCTTCCATGAATAAATTTCCAACGATGCCTTCGAATTGTACCCTAAATTTGCCCCGAGAATCCACAGGACACTCAATAACCGCAAAAAACAACAACACAGTGCTTCATTCAACAAAAGGTTCTTTATTCAAATCAATCGAATTAACAATTCGAGATAGCTTCTTAACAAAAAGGAGGTCCTTCGTCTTGTTAAACGTGATAATACTATTAAAACCGCGTCCGTTCAGTCTGTCGCGCGATCCCCTTCAATCAAGAACAATAAAATAGTTTCACTCGAACGCCATGCCCTGGACAGGACTCGCAAGCCACTTGGCAGGAGTCGAACGGCGGCCAGGGGATCGCTGTCAACTACCCTGCGCCGTTCACCTCGACGACTAGAGTGTCGGCTCAGTCCCCGAATTAAACACTTATCGGACCGTCCTTCCCCCCCGCGAATGACAGCATCGACGAGCTCCGATCACCCAAAGTCAAGCATGAATGCAATTCGATTCTCGCAGAAGGATCAAACGAAACTGGACACTGGCGCGCTCCAGGGACAACTATACCGCATATTTAATATTTATAATACAAGATCGCAGCGATGATCTAATGGTGGGTGACGTAGGTCTGCGTGTTCTGCTGGCAGCCGGTCAGCAGGTTCGACGTGTCCTCCTCGGCCGAGCTGCAGAGCATCCCGACGAGGGTGTAATCGACGAACGGCGGCAGATCGAGCTCGCTTACGTCGCCGTAATTATTGATTTGCGCGTTGCCGGTGTTCATGGCGATCTGCGGCACCCTCGTGTCTAGCACCTCGCAGGTGTAATGGCACCGGTCGTTGCTGGGATAGAAGAAAGGCTCGGGACTGTTCTGTGACTGGATGTCCATGCCGCTGGAGTCCGGGAACAGTCTCTCGGTGGAGTCGGGTGCCTCGTGGCTCCCATAGCTGGCCTGCAGTCTCTCGTCCAGCACCATCCTGTTCGAATTCTGGTGGCAACGGCTCGCCATGTGGCTCTTCTCCTGCTCGAACATCTGACTGTAGCCGTCGTAGGAGAACTGCTTGTTCTCCGCCGGGCTGCGGCCAGGACGAGCAGTCTCCGCCAGCTCGGACTCCTTCTTCGGGTACATGGCGTAGTTCTCCATCAGACCGGGCTGACAGTTCTCTTTGGGGAAGCAGCTGACGTCCCTTCTGGATGACAGCAGTCCTTCGTTCTTTTGGGGATCGAAACCGGGGAACGTTAGGCGGTCGTCCTGGCTCCAGTAGCCAGGCTGCTGGTCGTTCTTCACCGTGCCATCCACGAAGTTTTTGTGGTTCTGGTTCCGCTGGTATTCCTGGAAGTTCAGCGCGTTGCTCAGGTGGTTCTGGTTGATCTCCTTCTCGGGGACGAAGTGGTTGTTCACGGGTCTCTTCGCGCAGAACCCGTTCGTGTCTTTCTCCGGCTCGAAGCCCGGGAACTGCAACCTATCGTCCTGCGGCATGCTCAAGTGGCTGCTGCTGGAGTCCTCGCTAAGGAACTGGTTCCAGTACGCCTGGTCTTGGTGCTGCTTCATCTCGTACTTGATCGTCCCGCTGCCGAGGTCCAGCAACGTGGGCGGCGATCTGGCTACGTCCTGAGAGTTCAAAGGGAATTCCGGGCGCAGGGGTTGGTCCAGCTGGAAGATCTCCTCCGGCTGGAATAGCTCGCCCGTGAACGAAGGGAAGTCGGGGTAGGAGGCTTCCTGGGGCACCTGGACCGGGAGATTGTAGCCTAACGCGTTCTCTTGAGGCTGCACCGGGTCCTGCATCCAGTAGGGGGTGTCGTTGGAGGGTGTTTGCTGGGGGTACATCGTTGTCTGATGGTGGTGGGAGGGTTGGTAACTCGAGATGTTCGTTTGAAGGCCGCACATGCACTCGAACGGTGGACAGGAGCAAGAGTATCCTGAAACGAGGAGATATTTAATTAATATTCAAGATCAATCTGGGTGATGTAGAATTTTTTCATTGCAATTAAATTGGTATGATTTGTCTTAGTTCTGCTACTGTTTTCGAGTCAGTTGTATATCTTAAATAATCTCGAGAAAAGGAAAGCGGTAACAATATTTTTACATAAAATATAAAATCGTCTTTAATAGAACGCATATTTGATCATGTTAAAAGAATATTGCATAATTTTAGTAATAATAAAGAAATAGACATATAAATGGGTCATAGAACACAGTAGGGTTAAAAACATGTACTATATTAACACTATTCTTATATGTAACCTATGAAATATTATTTATAATAGCCTGTAAAATTTTAAGTAAATAAACATTCTACCAAATTTGATTCAATTTTGTACTGTGGAATTTTATAAAAATGTTAACGATGCTCACAATAATCAATCAACTTTAATGCATATTATTAAATGCAAATTCTGGCTAAATGCTAACCAAAGATTAAAGAAAATGTTCAATGCGCTAAAATAATTCCCGAGAAATTTAGTTAGTTTAGTTAGCCAGTTGTTTATTAAGTTTATAATGATCTAGGCATGGTAAGAATTCATTTGAATTCCCGGGGAGGGCAATTTCAGAGTCCGGCAACTGGCGCCGCCTGGCGGCGTTAGTTTGCATTAGTGGCTGCGACGCGGGCGAGAAGAGATCAAGCTCGTTTCACTCGGGTTAAAAGATACGGTTTCTAACGTAGATTTTCTCGCAAATTACACGGCGATAGCTTCGCAAGAACTGTTCCTTTATTCGTGGCGATAATAGACAAGGTATTTCGATAGTTTGAAAGATATAAACCTTTGTCCGAGATCAGCGGCGGAGGTTGCGTCGCTCTCGTTGGTTGTTCGATCGCTTCCGAGCTCGGTCTTTTCGTTCCCCTCAGCGACATTAACTGTAACAAAGTGGTGAATTTCATTGTTAATTGTGTCTTCGAGTGACGTGAAAACAAACGAGTGCCGTGACAATTGATATCTGGCAACCGGCGAACAGGATTCGAAGATCAACTTCCGGTGAGTCGTAGTAGCCATTTTGAGAAATCTCTTTGCGGAATCATTTTGAATATTATTTATATTAATATTGTATTGCATGAACCTATATCTACGATGATATAATAATATATTAGCATATTAATATAATAGTAAATAGTGAATAATATATAAATGTACAAATAGTATTCTATATTTATATATTATATTGTATAATATATTATATATATGTTAACATTATGTTAAGGTTGTGTTAATATTATATTAATATGCTTTGTCAATATCATTATTATTACTATTTTACAAAATTACATTAAAGCATTCCAAGATCACGAGGCAAACGATAAAATCTTATCTTTCATCAAATTTAGAAGTAATTTATATATGACATTACTTATTTATTTATTGTTCAATTAGCAGCGAATAGATACCGTTCTTAAATTACACGTTCGTGCAGATATTATCTAAGTACTTAAGTATCACATAAAACCCTACGCTGCTCATTTGTTACTTACTTCCCAGAGGATTTGCAATTATTTTCATCGCGATATTATTTTTAATTCGTTCGAATAGCTTTGCTATTATTATTTATTCGTTTCCGTGCACAAATGTCGCGGTTTAATGTAATAGTTACAAAAAAAAGTTGAAATAGTATGGAATCGGATCTAAAAATATCGTCTTTGGAGGGATTGGGGGATAATAAGCGAAATTAGGCGAAGATAACATACTTTCGAGCCAAGAGCAGCCTCGCTGGCTAAGAGAACCGCGAGTCCTCGCACCCTTCTGCCGGCGCCCACGCTTCTCCTCGCCTCGGACGTGGATTTCGCTTCCGGCCGAGGATGGTCGTGTTGTCCTTTCGCTTGAAAGAATATCGCATGCTCGGTGTGTCTCCAGAAATGCGTCACGGGGTAACCGCAATGACCACGGCACGAAAGTATCTCCAAACGGCCCGTGCATTGCCTGTTAGGGCACGGTTTCCCTTGTTGCTTTTTCCTCGCCTAAACAATGCCGAGCAACGTCGATTAATTCGCGATCCCTTTGCAATCAATCACGATTACTGTACAGTAAGAAATATAACAGAGTTTTTCAAAGCATAACTTTTTAAAGCGAAATAGTAACATTTTTGAGGACCTCTATTAAACAGCGGCAGTGTCCTCGAAAATAATAATTATTATTTTTACTATTATTAAGTATTAAGCATTTTAAAAAATAATTATTGAAGAGACAAAAGTGACTCGATATTGTATTTATATCTCATTTTCTAGTAGAAGTTTAATATTCCATGTTACTATTATTCTATACATTAGCTAAGATTAAAATACAGTGACTGCTTTATTTAGAGTTATATTTAATAAATATTATCGCAATTTTTCCTTGCGATTTTCACTAACATAGAGCCTTCTTTATTCAGTCTAAGGAATATAATTTATTAGGAAGAATATTTTTATTAAAAGAAACGATGAGTTGCGACATACATTCACGTCGACGAAAGTAAATTATATTTTATCATTGCAACGATCGAGAGCGTAGTTTTCTGACGACGTTCTTTTCTCCGACGTTCACCTAAGCTCACCTTATCGCAAATAGCCGGTCGAAGGTGAACCCTTCCACCTCCAGGTAGTATGCACTCCTGCGAGCACACAAGGACACCGAGGCACGATTTCTTCAGGATGCTGACATTGTGATTGTTCGTGTTCCTCATTGCCCAACCCGAAGCGTGTCTTCTCGCCTCCTCGCAATCTGGCCCGTAGACCCTTCTTACGTGCCCGTCCGCCCATTCGCACCAAGGATCGTACTCTACTACCTGCAAATAAATCATTCTGTTAATTACCTCAGCCCTGCACGACTCTAAAACTCCTCTATACTACCAGTCGACTCTAAATAGTAAAAATTTCGTTTGGGATTAGGTGATAGCTTAGATCTTCAACTTTAGGGGATGATTACTTTTGACATCGTATTTTTGAATCATTGCGCGTTATTATACTCGTCATATTAAGTTAGAAATGAATTTATAATCTGCGAGATCTAATTACTCTTATATACATATTATAATAATGTTAGATAATAACGTTTATTATAATATTGAACGTTAGTTTCTACTATATTTGCTATATTGACGAGAGACAATTTAATTCCTCAGACAGTTAACATAGAAAGTATAATTAATTCACAATAATGACACTAGAATCGCGACTATTTTCTAAGAAATAAACCCCAAACTACCTAGAATTGTTTATAACTCCCGTGGCGAACCATTTATAATTCTATTCATCAATTCCTTTTTAATATATTTCTTACAGCATTCTTCGACGCATTATTAACAATTACTTATCAAAAATCAAACAGCACGAAGTTCAAGAGTCAATACAGCAAACAAACGTTCAAATCAATTGCCGGAGACTACATGGCCAAGCAAAATTTATGCTCTTTGCCCAAAACGGCCAACCTTTCGAGATCCCTGCTAGAACAATAACCAAAACGGTCCGTACAGCTGGGAAATTCTCGAAAGAAGTCATGGACACGGGAATTACGCTTTCTTGCGTCGCCATAAAATACGTCATCGACGCGTCGCATTCGCAGAGGCATCCCCTGGTTTACAGTCTCGCGTGAAATATTGCATACGTGTGACACGAACGTGAAGGCAGCGAGTACGACGCGAACCCCCGTAAACGGTATCGCATTCTTCGCCGGGCTACCTGGTTCGGGAATCGGCAATTCCTAAGGTGCGAGGCGCGTCGCCTTGATTACACGTGGGGAATTGACGAACAATGAGATTTAATTGCGCCTGGAAGGCGGAGGATAATTACCCTCGGCACGTTCGAGTCGTTGATGTCCCATTCCTGATGGGGGTGCTGTTGCTGCTGGTTGCCGGCCACCGTCGCTGACATCGTCGGCGACCCAACGCGGCTCCTTCAACAGAAAACCATATCCTTGCTGCAGAAACAATGACGGCATTTAATGAATCTCGGAAGCTTAATGCTAAAACCATCGCCATTCACTTCTCTATAGATTTTATTTCACAATTTTGCAGTTAAACTTCGATTATTCGGATCTCCGAATTTGATCATCGTGTTAGAGTACTATGTTTCGCGTTTAATATTAGGATAGCGGAGCTTATTTACAAAAATATAATTCAGCATATTTATAATCATTTATCATTTTATTTATTAATTTTTGTCAAGATATTTTCTGTGGTACTTCTGTTCGACATGTTAGTTCGTCTTGGAATTAATTGGTAGAGAATGGATAATTAAATGCTTATACTAATAGAGTTTAAAAATGAGTTTGAACTTGAGTTTGAAAAAATAGGTGGCTACTGTTCTATTATCCGAACGTACGTTGTCTTCTCGATTCCTTCTGATAAGTTCCACTGTAGTAAAGTTATAAGGGTCATTCTATGGGAGATTGTTCTATAATAATGACAAGGTAGGATTTGTTCGAACTTTGAAAGATCGTTATTATAATATGTGTTGGGGTAAAGAAATTAATGCACAATTATCTAGTAGAAATAGTTTTTTTAATGGTATATATCAGAAAATAAAGAATCAGGGAGCAATGACAGCTTTACTTTCAACAAATACAGACGATTCTATCGATCTCTCTACGATTGTTGAATTAAAAAATACTGTCAAAGTTTATTTAGCACGATTACAATTTCCTCGAAGAGATCATAGTGCTCACAGTTAATAAACAATAGTGATAAAAATCGCACAAGGTTTTGATAAATTCAATCGCGTCACTTTCGTCATACGACAAATATCAATCGCTTTTAAAACCCCATAAGTGCAGCGCTAGATGACTTGACCGAATCGCGACGCTTTTCTCGAGCAAGCTAAGGCTCGGAAAAAAACTATTAAATATTTCTAAAAATCGGCGCGTCGTCTCGGCGGTTTGTTCGCGCCATTTCATCGACAGCGATCGACTTAACCATCGGCACTAGCGAATCTCGTGATTTACGAACGGGTTACAAACAAGCTGATTTATGAATCCGGCGAGGGGAGCCCATAAAAAGTGGGCAGAGGAGGGATCGTTTTTCGAAGGAGCGCACACGGCGAAACGAAGAGCCGAGGGATGGAAAATACTCGGCGGAAAGCTCGACTACCGGCGATCGATGTTTTTCTCCACCGCGATCAGGAATCGTTCGCGGCGAACGTAAGGATTCCGGAAAGCCGGTGGACGTGGCCGTTGTCAGGCCACCCACGGGCTCCCATAAGTATGGCGCGAGGTACGGCCAGGTACGCACCATAAATCGGGATTTTATCTCGAAGCTGCTGGCCCCTTGGCACGTCGGCCATTGCGTAATCCTAAATTGGTCTTTCGCGGACCGAGTGCGGCGAGCTTTAGGTTTCGGGAACTCAAGGTCGACCTTTCTTTATTAACCTAATTTTCGCGCGATAGTCGGCCCGTTAGGTTTCGCGACTCGATCGCTGCTCTATGATCTTCGTTTCCTATAGGAGACGTTGGCGCTTCTTTTTCTTGGAGTTAGAACATTATTATCGTTATTTTTATTATTGTAGTTTTAGCAGTCTTGTAGAGCTTGCTTATTAATTTGTACTTATTTTGTTTAAAGTTATTCTTCCTTTTTAATGTCGACCGCTGTTGATTGTGCTTCTGGAAATGTTGTTTTCTTAATATCGTTGATACATAATAATTTATTAATTTATTTGAATTTAAGAATGATCAGGTTTTGGAAATTCTTATAATTTCTTTCTGAAATTGTAGTAAATTAAAATATATTGTAGTTCGCTCAGGAACAGTCGATTCTTATGGCCGTGATAAGAATTTAAATTGAAAAGACATTTTGAGATTTATGTAGCGCAATTACAGTCTCGTTTGAGAAATCATAGTTACATAGTTTGTGTAAAAATTCTGTCAGAATATACATCAAATATAAAGTTAAATTGAGTCAAATCTAGAGTGTAATTGAGTTAAATTTAAAGTAAAATTCAGAGTAAAATTCAGAGTAAAATTCAGAGTAAAATTGAGCAACTTTAGAGTCAAATTTCATCTAAGCTCTTACCTCCACTCGAAATCATTTAAAGTAATATCTCTAAAACAACAACGAGCAATTCTGTTCGCTAACAAAAATTAATCGTTAACTCTTTTAGCGCTGAAAATTAAAATTAATCCTGCTGCGCTACAAGTATTTGAATTATTTAAACTTCGCCACGAATGCATAGACCCTTTTACCCGATTGCCCCCAAATTGTCCATTTTCTCACTAAGTATAATAATTTAGGAGTATATTGAAAAAATAGAAAGTCGACGAACATAAACCACCCTATTTAATTCTTCTTTTGGTAGGCGATGAATAACTCTTCCTTCGACGCCGTGTATTTTTAGAATTCGTGGGTCCAAGATGATGCAAAGTCGCGTAGGTTATATGCTCATTGGAGTCGACTGGTTTATCGGTTATTGGTCGCGAGCAGGTCACTCCGCGGTTATTCGCAGGTAAATTATCGTGCGTTTCGGGGGCGAAGCTCGCCGCTTGATTTCGACGCGCGAACGTCGCCGCGCGTTATAAACATCGGCCGGCCGAGTGTCATTGACCATGAAGAGACCCATGAAAGAAGCGGCTCGCCTACGTCTTCTGGTGCCAACCTGCTGTTCCCGTCGATGGCCTTCCACTTCCATCATCTCTCCTCCCTTCGTTACATGGGGTTCTTCGAAATACCTTCGACCTATTGTCCGAACGCGCATCAAATCTGCCTCTCAACTTTTCACGAGTATCGCACACGGTATTATGCTTGCGTATGGGTCAGCAATGAGCGAGCACTGAGATTAGAGTTCCTGATATTCCAAATAAGCAATCGTTTAATAATAATAGTAAAAGTAATAATATTTATTGATATACATATGTGTGTATACAAATAGGGAAATTTATGTTGTTACAACGTGTAGTATGTATGACTTAGCGTTATCCTTATGAAAATTAATAATGGTAATAATAACGAACGATAGCAACAAGAATGGCAAATAATAATAATAATAGTAATAGTGAACGGTAATAATAATATCTCTAAATATACTCAGTTTTCACATCGAAATGCAAAAATGCATTAGAACAGAAAAGATAGCCGACGTAGCTTACAAATCAGCTTGAGATATATAAAACATCAAAAGTAGAAACAATAGACTTAACATGATCCTGATTAAAATTAATAATGGTAATAATAACGAATGATAGCAACAAGAATGGCAAATAATAATAATAACAGTAATAGTAAACGGTAATAATAATATCTCTAAATATACTCAATTTCACATCGAAATGCAAAAATGCATCGAAATAGAAAAGAGAGTCGACGTAGCTTCCAAATCAGCTTGAAATGTATAAAACAGCAAGAGTAGAAACAATATCGTCTGCCTGGAACCGCAATCCAGCAATTACCGGCACACCGAGGACGTAAAATCGAAGATGCTCGAAACCGGCGATCGAAGGGACACGATAACGTGGCACAAATTGCCCGAATCGCGCGTTTCGCAAATGGAGCAACAGTTTCAAGAACGAACGAGCCATCAAGCCATCGTCGACGCGATTCAGCGACGGACAGTCGCGGCCGCGTCTTGCTAAGAATTTTATAGGCGGCGTGGAATCGGGCGTCGATCGAAATCCGTCGAGCTTTCGCCGATCTTCGCGGGACGTCGAAGCGCGGAGCCGCGCGGGAAGACCAACAGCTTCGAGTAGGTGTTCGAGGATCGTAAACGTCCGTCGCGCGACTCGATAAAACCCACGGAAACGATGTGTGCACGCACCTAACGCGTAACCTGTACAAACGCTCTAGAAGGCATGCCTTGGGGCCTCCTCGGGGACCTTGGTCCCATCGCGGCGCGCGATTCGCGGGGCTCAAACGCTCCGCGGACGTACAGGGTGCGTCACAACGCGGGGACTCGTTGTTGCGCGCTGTACACTTGATCGCGGGAACGATTACAATAAATTTTCCGGCCGGCTCGCAAGCGTAATTTACAACTCCGTGGTCAATCGGCGCTGCTGCGGACTTGTACATTTTTTCCCTATGGCTAGGCTGAATCCGACTCCGTGAATAATTTAGAAGCAATTAATAGCGAATGACGGGAAACGTGGATCTTTATGCGAAAGAAATGTTCTCCGACTCGTTTGCCAGATGCTGGAGGTGGATCAAGATGTTCTTCCGATAATGTTGTCGATACGTCGGGGCGAATGAAAGGATATTCTTCCGATGTCTTCGTTGTTGCATCTTTCGCGTGGTCAATTTTATTTTAAATGCGTAATAGTCTTTATATAATAAGTCTAATACTCATTTTTTTAAAGTGATTAAATTAGATTCAAGGAATACTTCGGTATCGTTTACTATGAATAAAGCTGGAGGTAAATCACGTGGTAAATTTTGCAGCTCATCGCTTGGAGATTCAGCGATCAAAAATAAAAAGTGCAGGAATAGTAAGGGAAATATGAGTGATTCTATTTCATAGACGTTCAGCATTAAATTGAGTTAACATGTTCTCACTTAAGTTGGTTTCAAAGCATAATTACAATTAATTCATACTAGGAAGAATATTGCAAGGAAAAATATCCCTTTTCCTTGGAAAACGTGCTCGGATTATTAAAACTGACGGATTATTTTAACAACTGTACCATGGACAATACATCCAGCAATTCCATCATTATAAAACATAAATTTACAGGTAATTCTTGCAGCCTTATTATCTATCTGTCTTTCCTAATGCAACAGCAACTTGATTTAATTTCCAAAAATTAATCAAGCGAACAATTTCCAAACTCTAAAGTGACGATAATTTAACCCTCTTAGTGCCGGGCGAAAAAGCCAAATTTCACGGTTTTATTAGGGTTTGGAAAAAGGCTGATAAAAACGAAACGAAAAGCAATATTTACGTAATTGAAAAAGAAGTGCATTAAGGACGAAATTGAGAATGAAACAGTGACACCAATTTTTCTATATTCATTGGAAATTCCATAAATAACAAAGGTATAAGTATAAGGCAGTTTTCGCCAGTGCAGCGCGGACCGATATATCGGCCTCCGGCACTAAAAGGGTTAAACCTGTGATAATTATGAATGTTTGTCACAGTTAGTACAGTATACCGACGTCGTCCACGAAGGGGCAAGTGGCAATTTCCCTGGCGGATTCAGCGCAAAGATGGCGCCCGGGCGCAGGTCCGAACTTCCAGAAAAATCGTCCGGTATCGTTCCCGCGGGGGGTTACTACCGGTTGAAAGCTAAATAAACAATCGGGCCGGAGGGCCGGCCGCGGAGCAGACAGGGCCTAGCGGAGGACCAGGACCGTAATTATTTCGGTTTCGACCGGCAGCTACCTCGGTCCCTGGCGGCGCGCAGTTCGAGGCGATAATTCCACGGCTCGCGTCCGCTCGATCCGTTATGCTGGAGGCAAAAGGAGCAAGGTATCGCGGGGAGAAAGAGAGAAAGAGAGAGGAAGAGAAAGAGAGAAAGAGAGAAAGAGAGAAAGAGAGAGAGAGAGAGAGAGAGAGAGAAAGGGAAAGAGAAGGGAGCGAGAAGAAGACTCGCGTTCCCGGCACGCAAAGCGTTTTACTTATATACGGTTGTTACGTCGACACCTTTCGGGGACGAGAAGGGAGCTGCCGGGTGGTTGTCGTGGCGAGCTTGCGAGGGGAAAAAGGGCGAGGAAAAGGAACGCGACCGCATCGCGCCGGCGCGGAGGGGCGCGGAGGGGCGAGGAGAGGCAGCGGCTAGGTGAATGATTGCCCGGATCGGTGATAAAGTCATCGCCTTTAGCACCGGCGTAAGATGATACATCGGCGGACGATGCTGCGAGGAGATTGTCCCGCGCGGTCGAACAGACTCGCGCGCCGACCGGCCAAGATACGGACGGGCACACACCAAGCGAGATGCGAAATCCTCGCCGCGAAAGCGAAGAAAAAACGGGAGACCAGAGACTATATCCTCGTTCCGGTCGGTATGGGTGCCTGCCTTCAGAATTTCAGATATTAAGGCTGATACCGCGAGCCCGCTAAAATATCACGCTTCTGACCCGCCGCGATCCGAGGGGAATCCCTTTTTCACCTACACGCTCGCTCGCTCGCTCGCTCTCATCGCCTGCTCTCTCGCTCGTGCCGCGCCGGGACGCGGCGTCCTCTCTGCGGTCAGCGGGATCGTCTAGCTCGGGGATCGTCCACCGAGATTAACTTCTAAACGAGTTAATCCGCGCCGACGGCTCCTCCTCAGTCCGAAACCCCCTCCCCCCACCCACCCCCGATTTCCTACGTCTATTTCGATTTTCTTATCATTATCCATGGGGCTCGTTCTTTCGCGAGGATCTTCGCCCGAACAATTTTAGACGAAGGTTTTCCTTCAAAGATTTTTGCTGAAAGATTTTTTATCAAAAATTGATGGCCAGAGATTTTTGTCAAAGATTAAAGGTTGAATATAGTTGGTCAACGATTAATCAAGGATTCCTCGTCAAAGACTCTTTATTGATGATTGTTGGTTAGAGATAGTTGATTAAAGATTGCCGATTAAAGATCGCTGATCCATGATTACGTGCCAGAGATTTTTGATGAAAGATCTCTGGCTAAAGATTATTTGTTGATGTTTAATCAGCGATTTTTCGTCAGCGTCTTTTGATAAAAAATTCTTTATCAATCAATGCTACTGCTTCTAGTGTCTAAAAAAGCATATAATTTCTTATTATATAAATCTGCGATCTTTACACTGCACACTTGGAAAATTGCAATGAACACACGGAACCTTCTGAAACAAAAATCGTGCCCAATTCAACGGCAACAAAATTTCTAACGCGCTGCAAAAGCATCCAATTGAGCAAGAACTCTCGTTCGCACATTCCGCGTGGCTTTTTTTTCCACGCGCCAGAAGAATTGCAGGAAACGTGCAAAGAACGTCGCGGAACGAAAGTTCGATATCCCGGTCGTAAATTATAGGAAGCTTCGGGGAGAGACACGTTCCCGAGTTCCCAGGTAATCCCCGCGCGTAGCAGATGAAATTCAACGGTGGACGTCGGTGTCGAAGTATACAAATATCTGCAATGTTTGTCGATCCAACTGATTACACGGGCGACGATACCGCGTTGGCGGCGCCGCGGAATATCATCTCGGACTATTTCGCGGCCGAGGAACGCGCATTCCGTTATTATTCGCTAACAGACTTTTTCTTTGCCTACTCGCGCGCCATATACGACGGCTCGTATTTTCAGAAATTTCGCTGTCCGGCGATGCTCTATTGGGAACGTCGCATTCGTGTGCAAATTAACGCGAGCCTGCGTAAGTCGGGATCGGTTTCTTGGGAAATCGCGACGCTCTGGCAACGATGTTAAACGTGAGAATTGGTAATTTTCTTGGAGCATAGTTTTCAGAATTAAATTAATATAGTAATATAGTAATTTACTAATTTCTGTAATATATTCTGTAAACATTTTCCTTATGATTAAAAATGTAGATCGAGTGCAGTCATTTTAGATCTCCACATCTTCTTTATTATTAAAAATGAAGACATAGTGTATTCAATTTTGATCTCGAAATTTTTCTTATAATTACAAAAGAATTTCTGCAATTTCTCCACATATTACTTACAATTAAAAATAAAGTCACAGTGCTCCAATTTCGAATCTATATATGTATTTACAATCAAAGAAAAGATTGAGTATGCAATTTTGGACGTCTACATTCTCCTTATAATTAAAAAAGAACCTTGTGTGCTTCAATTTTGATCTCCAAATTTTTCTTATAATTAAAAAAAGGACTACAGTAATTTCGTAACAGCGCATTTTTCTTATAATCAAAAATGAAGCTCAGCAATTTCGTAGCACTAGGTATTTCTTCTAATTAGAAGACGGATATTTCTTCTAATTAGAAGACGGATATTTCTTCTAATTAGAAGACGGAGTGCTCCAATTTCAGATCTCGGTATTGGTCACATAATTAAATATTACGAGCATTATTAAAACTGTTACGATAATCGAAAGAGCAGAGACAACGGGAAATGTTAATCGATGATCGAATTAGCAATTACGTGGCGTATAATAGCCGTTATCGTAGCGTGTTTTTCGCGCTCGCAGAACGAGTCCCACGCGTCCCTCTAAATTTGGATCTCTCCACCTCCCGCCGCCGACTGTCTCT
Source organism: Augochlora pura (assembly GCF_028453695.1). Classification (NCBI taxonomy): domain Eukaryota; kingdom Metazoa; phylum Arthropoda; class Insecta; order Hymenoptera; family Halictidae; genus Augochlora; species Augochlora pura. The sequence goes on from NC_135780.1 coordinate 4,107,730, forward strand.
TTCACTTCCTATTTTTCTTCGGCCGTCTCACCTCCTTTCGCTCGGTCCCCCCGTACGCGCGCGCGGATCCCGAAGGCGTATAGGACCACTGGCGGAATCAGCGAAAAACCTGATTTACAAAAATCCAGCTGGACCGGTTTCGCGCGCGGCTCTATCGCGGTTTCATTCGGTCCGATCGTGTTTTATCGAACCCTCTCCTCCCGTTTTTTTTATTTTTTTAATTCCCCAACTCCCCCCCCTTGCCGCACCATCGCCGACACCTATTATTCGCGTGTTTTTCACACTCCGTTTAGCGGCTCTTACGATCGGCAGTCACGAGAGAAAAACGTAAATACTACCGGTGGCGCCAGAGTCCTCCCACTTTTAATTTCCGACGCTACACGGCGAAATGATAGGTTGCCCGATCACAGGCCTCGCTACTCAGCTTCGGAATTATCAATACACCGACTTTTTAAATCGCCGTTACACCCGTTTCTCACGGAGAAAAAATATGAAACAGATTGCCGCGAAGATCTCGGCGCGGTCCCCGTTGCTTCAGCCGTCTACGGAAACGCGGCGGGAAATTTTTAATCGACGCTTACTCGTCGTTATTATTATTAACGTTATTACTATATTTGCAATTGTACAACTTGTATCTACGTATCTGCAATTTAATTAGGTTCAATTAAAATCGATTATATTAAATTTACTTATGTGCAACGGTAAACACATATTTTTACAACGATCGAGACAAGAGAATATCTTGTTCTGTATGGCTGATTTTCAGAATCGATCGTGAAAATCAGCAAGTCACAGGATTTGTTTTCTTTGCTGCGAGGTGTGAATTTTACGAATTAAAATTTCAGAAAATTTAGAATTTCGAATTAAATTCAATTTTCTACTACATTGTAAAATTGACTGCAACATCTCGGAGACGTGAAACACGGGATATTTAACCCTTTGGGCTGGGATGCTCGCGAAAACGAGCGTCACGCCCAAAATTCATGGCGTCATTAATACATAGTCAGTGAACAGTCAGCTTCCATTCGGCCGCCAGGATCCTTTTGTAGCAAAAGGATCCTGACGGAGTCGCGAGAGAGGAAGAGAGACGAAAGAGAGAACGAGAGAGGGTGTGAGAGAAAGAGAGAACGAGAGAGGGAGAGAGAGGGGGGAAAGAGTGAGCGGGGCTTAAAGACTTCCTCACCGCCGCGGACAGGGAGAGAACGTTCTCAAGATTCGAGATAAAGGGAGATCGTTTTACCCGCGGACATTCGTTTAATCTGTCTTCGAGGTGTTGGACCGTGATCAATGGCGTGGCGCTGGTACATCCGTAATCGGGTTTTCACGAATAGACGGCGACGATCCTTCCCAGTTGGACCGCTCGATTATCCTTTCCGATGAACAGGGGTCGGCAAGCGATTGATACCGTCGTTTGTTCCATCCCCTAATGACGATTAGGGTCTGTTTCTTCGACTTTGCAAAAACTCGCACGCTTTCTTATCTTCCTTTTGTTACAATCGGTACTGCTGATTTTATTTAGAATTTTCAAGCCTTTGCGTTACGATTTATTTCCTAGCTACGATGACCAACGCTTCTTAATCATTTTACTTGATAGGATGTGGTAGTATTTGTTTCTTTCATGTTGCAATTTTTTAGGAATTTTTGTTTATGATTAACTTTTGTTTCGATTTAGGAGAAATGAATAATTTGACGTTGTTTCATAGAATATTGTATCGATTTTTGTTTCGATTTAGGAGAAATGAATATTTTATATTGCTTTATAGAATACTGTTATTTTTTAATTATTTTTGGAGACACTATTTCTTTTCTTGTCCGAGTTGAAAGCAGCGTTTAAAATGGAGATTATATTTGAATGCAATAGTGATATTCTTTGAGTTAGAATAAGATAAATTTTTGTAAATTATTCTTAGGTTAAAGTCGAATTATTGCCTCTGTGCTAAAGCTTGCCCAAAGTGCTACGTTAAATCATGTTAAGTTTAGTGAATGTAGCATCATTTTTGCACTCAAATAAAATGAGTACGTCTGTGTTAAATATTAAATTGAACGATATTATTCTGGCGTTAATAAACAAAGTAAAAGCAAGAAGCTAAAGACAATTGTCCAGGAGGAATTCTCAAATACAATTCATATCAATCTCTAGTATACATCAGACTTTACATAATTAACCAGCCTTGTCACTAAACCTACTGTCTCCATCTAAATAACCAATTCAGCAATGTTTCCTTAAAAATTGTTAAGATTACAAGGACCTCATCATAGAAAATAATTTCATAAATTTCTCATCTGAAGCGACATTAATAATACAAATAGCAAAAGTATCCAAACAAATTCAGTCTCATCATTTTTATAAAATAACATACGTCAATCGCTTCTACTAATATCTAAGTTTCGTGTTAACTCTAAATTCGTATAAATAAAATCAATTGTGCCCAATTGACCGTACTTGATTTCGAGTTCGTATAAATGCACAAGTGAAAAATTCGATGAAATTCAGGCCAAATTCAGACTATTGAAAGAGAGTTCAAGAGAGTTGAAATGATCGAATTTCAACAAATTCTGGTACCGACGAGATTTCGAACCCGAATCCAGGTTTCAGGATTTTCGAGTTAGGTGCTCGCGTTCGAATCGATTCGGGTGAGAAAAATCGAAACCCGTGAACCAGTTAGACATCCCGAACTCCATTGCCGTGGCACGGCCATACAATCCGCGAATCACGTCCGCTAGATTCGTATTCAGCAGCCGTACGCACAGTGTCACGTCGCGCATGTGTGCACGGGCGCAGCGCTAGAATACCCATCGACCAATCGGGCCCCGTGATAACGCCCACACACCAATCGGAAACCCGCAGAACGCCCACTGATTAGATACTAGGGAAATCTCGCTGGTCGTACAGGAAGAGAAATCGATGCCGAAATGGTCGACACCTGCTCCGCGGTTTTCGAATTTCTATTAGACACCTCGGTTCTCTCTCGCTTACACCTATATCCCCTCGATTACGCACTAGCGCGAATTGAAATCAATGATCGAGATCGCGTAGAAATGGAATAGCTGCTGGTACGTGGATCGCAACAAAGCTGGAGCGAGATCGTTAGGATCTCGAGATGATTGCTGGAAGGCAATGTTCGCGTTTTCCTACATTGCACAGTCTCGCAATTGTTATCGTTTTGACTTGTGCTGTGACTAAAAAGATTTTATGCTAAACTAATAAAGATGTTAGGAGAATTTGTGGCTAGTATTATACATTATTTCTAACTTAGTAAAAGTATCAAAAGGGGAAAGAGATATTTTCTTTTGACATACGTTTCTTACAGCTGAGTGAGAGCATTTTTATTTCGCATAAAAATTGAATAGATTTATGAATATATTCAGATCAAGAATATATTCTGAAGGCATTGCACGGCTGCGTTTATTGTTACTCCATCGAAAGGATTTATCACGTGCTAAATGCAAAATGCGATTGTCCACTATATCCTGCAGGTTTGGAGTCTGTCTACTCATGACATCAACATGATTCTACAAAGCAACCTATGCTCAAAAGTGACAGGATCTTATACTACCACCATTCTACCAATCAGTCCTCAAATTGAACCGCTGATCCACGATTAAAATACATTGCGAAGCTTCGAACAGATCGTCAAGCTTTTCACTGCTCCCAGAATCAACCCTCGTCAATTAATCGAGCAGTAAACCCGATCTCTATCATCGTCGATCGAACCCAAATCTATACCGGATAGAATACACAAATACCGAAAAGAGCTCTTAATAGATACTTACAGAACCACCATAGCTGCTTCGTAGCTGCCTCAGCGAATGATCGAGAGTCCAGCGATCTTGGAACGATCCAGTGGTCCAGCTGGTCGAAGGGACACTTCACTGACTACAGAGAGCAAGCTCTGTCGACGAAAACCTCTTAACAAGCGGAACTCGTTCTCCTCATAGCCCGACACTAGTCTTCAACAAACTCCACTGATCCTGGCGGTGGTAGGTCCTCGGTGATCGAGAAGCGTCTGGATCGCTCGAGGATCCTGCACGATCGTCGCCGAGGATCCTGGGACGCGTGAAGTACTGCGTGTCGATGCGTGCGACACGGAGTCGATTCGTGAACTGAGGCGCCACCACTCTGACGCGTACTAGTTCTCGGGCCAGCACGTTGCCACCACGGTGGATAGTGTCCGACGGCGTGGTTAGTCCTGGCCGGCGACGGGGAACGCCTAGGGGAGGGGCCAGGCTCGGCCAATCCGCCGTCGGAATCCGCGGAGGGTGCATAATCGCTGGCAACCCCTCTCGACCCAGGCCGAGGATCGATCACCGGCTCTATCCGCGCCGCTCCTCCTCGATGCGATACGGGGTTTGTTGCTCCTGTTACCGAATCCCAGCTCCGACGCTCCTCGATTTCCGGTTTTTCACCGGACGACGTCGTGTCGAACCTATTCGCCATCGAACCGATTGCCAGGCACGGGGTCTGGTCGGTTCTCGTCGCGGTAAGGCATGGGGCGAGAGAGCCGCCGTCTTTTGGGCCCTCGGGGTGGCCTGTGGTGTCTTGCGGTTCTTTGGCGCGAGCTTCTCGGATGGTTCTTATCGGTTCGTAAAGAGGAGATGTATATTAAATCATGGTACTGATGTATTTTAAGGTGTTCTTCATGATAGAAGCTATAGGAATGGTTATGCGTGTTGCTTTGTGAGAATAACAAGAGTTTATTTGTATCTTCTGACGTTTTTATTTTAATGCCAGCTTGAGGGAGAAAATTCAATCGTCTCTTACGAGACAGTCTTCATAGATGCAACATTTTGGACCGACTTGGTAGATTTGTTGCTAATTTAGAGAAAGGCGAAGCCAGCTTACTATTTTCTTCGATGAGTATTGATTCATAAGGAAAATAACTAATTTCATTAAATCTAATGAAATCTAAATTGTTCCTCATACTTTAATGATTCATTTCTTTCATACTACTTCTTCGAAATATCTGAAGCATTATTGAAATAATTATATATAAAGAGTAATTTGCGACGAGTTTATTCGAATAAAATGTTCAACTAAAAGAAATTCATTCGCGTAATTATCTTATTTTAGTATTTATTCGAATAACGTCAATTTCAAGCTTCTTTCGATCCTCTTTTATTCGAAATTCCAATTATGTTTCCTATGAAAGCATAAAATCGTCAAGTCCAGTGACCAGAGTACAAAGGGTATAGATTTTTGATTAGGTGGAAACAGCGTTAGAGACTGTACAGCTGGAGTTATCAATCCAGGGGAACCAAGGGTTGATTGTAGAGGATCCGTAGACCACTCTGAGCTCGCAATCAGCTGGTCCCGCGGCGCTCTAAGGGGGTGTCCCAGCTTGGATACTCCTACTTCCTACCTTCTCCATCCCTTTGCCGTCGATCCTAGGTACCCGCATCCAAGACAACGGCCCGTTACGCTTCGATCGAACCTGAACCCACGACGCAAACATATCTGACGAGGTGAGCGCGTCCTTCGGAATTGAGGAGCTCCTCTGATTCCCACCTAAATGCCGGATTCCGCCCGACAATGCGCCGTGCCGCGAGTTTCTGGAAATCCTGTGCCGCAGACGCAACGATTCAGCCCGTGAAACGACCTGAAAGCAAAAATATCATCGTCCTTCACCCATCTCTCCCACCTTCGAAATCTTTGATTTTACTTAAAAATAATTTTCTGATTTTCTAACGTAATTTATAGTAATATCTTTGCTCGCGGCAAATGTTTTTTAAATAAAATAGAATTCCAGAAAATTTTGACGCGAATGTCGGAAAAATAGAAAGATTCCACTTTTAATTGAAGAAAAAATTTTGCAGGGATTTATTACATAATATAAAAGTTTAAAATGTTTTTATCGAGGAGGTGGTTACTTATTTATTTTTAATAGAATCAGGAGTCACTATAAACTATCTAGCACAATTTAAAATTGTTTTAAATATCAATTACAATTTGAGTTACATTATATTTGAGACGATTATAATTATAATTGAAATGTTCACTAAAAATCCATTGTAAGGTTCAAGATTTATCGAAATTAAAATTTCTAACGTGCTCTAATGTAATGAACTCTAATGTACATCACCCTTCTAAGAAGTTACGTAACGATTAGCGCAAACTCGTTTCGGCTATCGTCGCAACGGAATTCCACGGAAGAGCGATACGATCGTGCCCAATTACCATAGAATTAGTAAAGTAGATTAACCGGACACCCAGCTACCAGAATGGCCGAGTCAATTTGATGAACCGTCGGTCCGTTGATCGCGATACGATCTACGAGTCTTGTTCCCAAATTCACGCTGCATTCTCGTCGCCGCGACGCGACGCGACGAGACGCGACGCCTGTCCTCGCCGCGGCGACGACGCGTTTCCGCAAGAGCGGTTCAACCGCACGTGCGATTCCGTGGTTCCGGACCCGGCACGTGCGTCTCCCTGATAACTGTACCGTCACTTCCTACCACGTGTTCACAGGTGTGCGAGCCTAAATTAAACATTAAGCATCATTAAGGGGGTGGGATTCCCGGGCTGCGGAGACGCGGAACGGTATCGTTTTCGGAAGACGGGAGGAGAGCGAACATCAAAGTGTCGGGCGCTGCTCGAACTTACCCCTAATTCTCTCACGGGATCCTTTAAATGCCGCCGAGGGAGGGTTCGCCGGTGTCAAGGGTTGGATCCGGTAGGGGGGCGACGGATAATTAGGGAATTTAATCGCCAACTTCGCGGAACGTCTTGCGTCGCGACGAAACTTGCAACTCGAATATATAGTTAGTTTTTATTACAAAACTGACGAAACTGCGAAGATTATTCGATAGAATTACATTTCTTAGTTCGACTATTATACAATACATGCAACAACCTAATACAATAAAAAGTGCGAGAAGTGTAATAAATTCAGTCCTATCTTAATTAGAAATAGACTTAGCTTTAATTTTAAATCGGCCCACATAAATGCTACATAAATTAGAAAAGCGCATGTAGCATTAATTTTCTGGAAAAGCCGAATTGTTTGCTAGAAGACAATAATAATAATAATAATATTACAATATATACATCAAATTTTGCTATAATTATGACAAGCTCCAAAGTGGAAAAATGAATTCATGAGAATTCTATATCAAATTGATGAACAATGAATTTGCTGAGAATTCTATATTAAACTTCATAAGAATGAATTCCAAGTTGCTTTCGGGTAGAGTACAGTGTCGCAAGCAAATGGCGGCGTTCGCCAAGCGAGGAGAGAGCGTCGTCGCCAGCCAAATTAGCCATCGGCAGGCGGATGGGAAAGTTCCGTGTCCGAAAATGGCCGTCGCGCGGAAAACAGTGAGAAGAAAAACGAGCATCGCGAGAGGGTTCCGCTGAGAGCGGAACGAAGCGGAGCGGATCGAGAGGACGAAAAGAGAAACGCTCGGTCGCGGGGGGGAGTGGAAGGTGGCAGCGCGGAGGCGGAGGTATTATACAGGAGGACAGAGAGAGAGAGAGAGAGAGAGAGAGAGAGAGAGAGAGAGAGGGGATCGGGAGAGGGTGGAGAGAAGGCAGAGTTCGGGTCTGTTTAAACACAGAGGGTGTGCAATCAGGAGTGTTTGCCGGGGCCGCGAGCGAGCGAGCGAGCGAGCGAGCGAGCAAGCGGATCAAAGGATAAACGCGGATGGGGTGGGTGGCCGGCTGATAGCGCTCTGATTTGATTGTTGGCCGCGGCTATTGTCCCCCGAAACTGGCCTATTGTACTTGTTCCCGTGTCGGCGCGCGGCCTCGGCACTAGCACACAGGTTACCGCGGACGCAGCCTGGAACTACGCTTCTGTCTGTGACACTATCTCTTTGCCGGTCGCCATTCCGCAGCCGGCCCGGTCCTCCGATACACACGGCGCCGGCGACAATTATTGCGGAAGTATCGCGAAAAAATTGCGCCTCGATCCCAATTCCCGCCGCCATCCCACCGGAATCGTATTTTTTCTCCCGCTTTCCCGCCGATTCTTTTTTTTGTTTTTTATTCGCGGCGCCCGGTCCGGCGCGACGATACGCATCGTACGGGGGTTGTTTTATGATTTCACACTGGAACAGCTCTCTCGGCCCCGCCATCTTGTCCGGCTGTGCGGCATTTTTACACCATACCTTTTTTTTCCCTCGGCCTTATCCGTGCCACCGATAAGTCGAGTTTTTATTTTTTTCGCGAGTTTTATGGCGGCAACCGGCATCGCTTTTTGCGGGCTTTGCGGGTGTAGCGGCGCGGATGATCCGCTGTTGGCTTCCGGGCTCTTTCATTTTTATTCGCTGGCTTTTTAATGCGGTTAATATTGGATCAGTTGTTGCAACGATAATTCTGATATCGGAAGATGTCGGTGTAATTTATTTAGTTACGTTTAGTGAATTAACCCCTTGGACTCGAGTAGCGACTGCCGAACAGTGGCGACTCCAAAAATGGTCCGGTTCCGATTGGATATAATTTTTGTATTATATATTAAACAATTTTATATTATAATCAATTTTTTTCTTTGTTTAATCTTCGTTACGATTTAATCATTTTTGACTAAAATATCTGTTCTCAGTATACTATAAACCTTGCTTTAAATATACTACGTGCTCGTAAAATGAAGGAAGTCACACATAACAGAAACATTCTGGATGAAACAAAGTATCTAGATATTAGCATAACGGTGTTTGAAAGCAAGTTAATGGCGGCCGAGATTACAAAAGTGATCGTTCTTTGGTATAATTTTAACGAGCGATTGACTTATCGTTGAACGAATTTTATACGGGTCCGGGGTGCAGTAATTAAACTTCGAAATTGATTTCGAGACAATTTCTTGGGAGCGTGCTAGCCAATCGATTGGTCTCTGTGGGCGGAGCCAAGTGGCTCGTGGTGGGGAGCGACAGCGATAATTTCTCGTGCGGTCACAGGACAAATTTTCGGCGTTATCTGTGCATCTGCTCGGCATTTGCATAGAATGCACGTCGCGTGCCCGTAACAGTGGCACGTAGGAGGCGGCTCACGGCTCTTAAATATTCTAGCACCTGCCACCCACGTGCGCAGTCTCCTCGGAACCATGAAACCGCCCATCCACGTCTTCCTGCTAACCGCACGCACAATTACGATCGTCTTACTTAAGTATTATAATTATCATAATAATAATAATGGTAATAGTAATAATAATTTGATTCAACGACGGGATAAACCATTGTTACAGTGAGGGAATAATAATGTGGCAATTACAGAGAGCCGGGTAAAATGCAAAGACTTGAAACTGAAAACTTAGACACAAACTCGTAATTATAATAATGATTACAATTAAAATAATAATTCGCTTTGATCGCGTGACGAGGGATTTTTTAACATTATTATAAACAACGAAGATTGCAAAGATTGCCTTTTTTGTAAAGGAAAGATTGCATTGCTTTGAGAAGGCGTAGGTACACCTTTACACTTACTGCAACAATTTTACAATGTTAAAACGTTGAAAAATAACATAAGGGTTAGGAAAATTATTTCACTTTTTAATCACTTTTTATGATTCTACTCATCATTACACAGAACACTGTCATTCTTTTTAGACAAATATACTCATCGAAAACAGCTAACTGATTAAAAAGAATATATGTACAGTTTGATATCCTTTATTCAATTATGTATTTTATAAACGTATTTTAGCTAAATAAACTATGAATCAAACATATACAATATAATTACAGTAATTTGCGCATTTTTCATAAAAACTGTATCATCTAACTAATAAGTTAAATCAATTGCAGTTTTCTGAATCACTATAGTCATTTAGGTTTACATTCGGTTTAAATGACTTGGGTTTAAATAAAACTGCTGTAAATTAAATTTATACTGGCGTGAACAGCAAAACTTTTAGAGTTCGTGGTTCTGAAGTAGTCTAGCAAATTTTTCGGTGATCGATTGTTGGAAATTATGATCTTGAGGGAGGTGTGCGACGAGGAAGCGACGGAGAGGGGGTGAACACCCCATGAAAATGATTTGACACGCGATCAGGGGCGATGTTAATCGACAGGAATCGATTGCTCCCTCGAGCTCCGTGGCTCGTTACAAAGTTGCCGGGGCTTTTCTGTCGGGATGCGAGAGTCGTGTTGCCCATCGATAAGAGATAAGGCGCGGCGGGCGCGATTTAATGAATGTGAGAGAACCGGGAAGAGCGGACGCAGGTAGAAACCGTGTGAACCGGCCGCGAACGTCCGATTTCACGGGGTGCTCGCAATTACGTGATTAAACGGAACGGTTCAATCGATATCGTTGGCCATTTCGACGAGGATGAGTCCAGTCGCCTGCAATTAGTGATTCACGTGAGAATTTTCTCCCGCCTCGATACCTTCAATGTGTCATTCACTTATTCCCTATAAAAAATACCTGTATTTCTTCGCTTACCACTTCGATATTCTTTTTAACCCTTTGCACTCGAATGACGACCTCGAGACACAACTAAAACTTGCTGCATAATGTTTAAAAATAACTTAAACGATAGCTTTCTATAAAATTATTTGGAAATCTTATAATTTTATATAAATTAATATTTTCATTTAATTATAGATTAATATATAATTTATTAGAAGTTTATATATATAAATTCAATCCCCTATAAATTTCTGTTGTAGAAAATTATGACATAAGTTTAATTTTTTAATAATTAGACTTCCAAAGTCAAGTTTACTTAATTGATGAAAGATTGGATATTATGTTTATGTTATTAATTATACAATATTCTTGCAACTTGCAAAAATTCAGCTATTTTCCAGAGTACTTCTATAATTACTGTTGTTTAGTACCCTTCTGTTATATTGAAATCAATTTACATATTTCAATGGATTAATATTTAATACTTCGAATTATCGCGATGGGATTCGAAAGAGATAATAGAATTCCTCCTTGTTTTTCGATCGGACGCCACCCTCGGCCCCGACACAATCGAAAAGAAACGCGAACTGCTCTCCACAGCAGAAAATCCCATCGTTATAAGCCGCGGCGAAGCATATGTCACAACACCCCATGGGACGCATCGCGTAGGGTCGAATTTTTTTTCTTTTTCTGCGAGCGAACCCTTGATTTGGAGGGCGTGTTTTCCGGGGTAAATTCGGTTAAACGCAGAGCACAATGGGCTAAAACAACCTGAGGAACGGTCATTAAATCTGTCACGCAACAAAGACATTAAAATTAATAAATCAGACATGGAGAAACGCATCCAGATACCGTAATCATAAACCATAAAGGATCGCGTCCTGTAAGATATCAATCAATTTTTAGCATACTTGAAATCATCCTGCAACGAACGCTGTTAACATTAGCGACTTCAATCTTGCCTGTATTTAATTATCGGAATGTAATTTTAAATTATTTAAATCAAACACTAGCAGCAGGACTTAAATAAAATTCATATAAAATTCAAAGGTGAGAACATTATATAAATTAAATGTTAGGCTGCAATTTTATGCACTTTTGATAAAAATAAATAAGTAGAGAATTGTAAAGAAATTAATAAGGTTTAACAGCAATATTGTTAGATTGTACAATTTTAATTTTTTACTATCATTTCGGATGATTTTTATTTGCACAAAGAGACCCGCGGTTTATTAATTATAATTCTAAAAGGTCTATTAACCAAGCAATAAAAATTAGAACTGAAACGAAAATTAAATGATATTGATTCAAAATTATTAACATGAAATAAAAATTACCCTAAAATTACTAAAAAATGATTAGTTCTTTTGCGATTTAAAATTTATTTAATGGTTCATCGGATCCAAAGATATTTCGGCTCTGAGCGCGAAGAGCCAACCGCGTCGGTTGTAATTTCGTTAGCGTAGCCAGGGCCCAGAAGCCTCGTCCAAGATCGCATAATCGATAGGATAGATGCTCGCAGACAGCACATGCCTTCGATCCCCGATAATCTGTAAAGACGGTGACGCGACTCTCGCTGAGTGAATTACAAAGTTCACAACAGATCAGATCTCCGGTCCCAGAAGGCAGCAGCGCCGCTTTGGAAAACCGGAAGCAGCCGGCACGAGCCGAGAGAGATGCGAGCGGGTTACCAATTCTCCATGCTCTCTTGCCTCATCTGCCTTTTGTCCAGGTAAGGGCTCTTACCTTTCCAGGCCGAGCGCGGACTGCTAGCGTAACAAACATTGTTCGCCTCTCTTACAATTCTATTTCCATTCTCGTCCCGCAGAACTCTTTCCGTATCACAATTCTTCGACCACAATACTCGACCATAACTTGCCTATTCTTCGTCATAATTTAATACAGCAATTATATTGCAGAGTAATTTAGTATACTATAATTTAATTATTTCGCAAAATTCAGATGAGAGGTTTCCTAGTGATTTATTATTGAGAGGGAAGTTTGAAGAAATATTGTATACAGGGTGTCCTATATAAAAGAGATTAATCTTATATATCTGTTATTTTATCTGGCGTTTTCTTGGATATAATCTTAATATTATTATTTATTATTTAAGAATAATATGCTTGTTAAAGTCCAAAATCTCTCCGAGACTATTCTTAATTATCTTGAATTAAGTTGTTCTATGATCATTGCAATTTTCGGCCATGTTCTACTTTTTAAATGTAAAACAGCAATGAGGATAGATACGTATAACAAGATGGAGGCATTCATCTGAAAGCATGTCAGTGACCTCAACGCGAACGCTGCGCCTCTTCCGTCCTTTAGAAGCCAGTCTTTCCCCTGGAACATTGTTTCCCGAGATCAAGCGAAACAAAGACGCAGCTTGTCACAATTCGGTGAATCAGCCTGCACTCGTCGAGTCATTCGAAACTCAACCGGCACAGTTTGAAAAAACCGAATTCGAGTTGCCGAGTGGCGGGGAGGGACCGACGCGAAGGCAACATCCTGCTCGAAAAGAGCGATTCTCGTAAGAGCCTGTGTGAGATTTAACCGTTCGAGGACCTCCCTCACCCCCTGGCCTCATTGTGCGGCAATTGAGGCTCGTTTAGGCGGGGGGTGGCGGCTAAATTGATTTAAATTGGCCGGACCGCTCGAAAGAAGTGAAAACGAGAGGTGCCCGAGAAAAGAGAGAGAGAGAGAGGGAGAGAGAGGCGAACGGAAAGAAGAAGAGAAAAAAAATAAAACATAATACAACACGCGTATCCTATATGTATACACGCTATATGTTTCCTGCTATCTCGGTGTGGAATCTTTCCACGATACGGGAGCATTTATACGCTCCTTACCTGACTTGGTTTCCTCCTCGCCGCGGCGACCATTATACACATTTTTTCCGATGAATTTCGTGGTGCCCCATTAGGGCGCCCGTATGCTCTCAGCTGCGAATTCATAGGCGTGCACGAGTTGTTGCACCTATACGTCCATTTGATGAGTTATCGGGTCCCGGGATCGACGACGTTCACGACTCGAATCCTTTTTTCCAGCTTCTTTCTACCAGTTTCCTTCCTTTTTTATGCCGTTTCTCTCCCCTCCCCCGTTAGCGCTCGCCGGGCAAACGATGCCGGTCCACCGAAGACAGTTTGACGTCGCGGACGGATCGCATGATCGAGCGGTCGGCCTCGTCGAATTATTACAGCCTTTCCCCGAGGAAGTGTCCGATTGTTGTCCGTCGGACCGTATCGAAGGAATTCGTATTCTTCGGGGGATTCCTGGAACAGACCCGATCCTTGATCGCCACCTATACGGTGACTCACACGGGCTCACTATTAATTTGTCTCAATTTGGGGGGTGGCTGCGACGGGGCTGGGAATTCGGGAACCGAGGAAACTTTTACGACGCGAGACCGTCACCGTGGATTCGGCCGGATGAATGATCCGCTTTTCGGAATTGATTGTTTATTCAATTGACACCGTCCACCGGCATTTTCTTCCACGGCTTGGTCCTGCGACTTTCGATTGAAATGGATTGGTGCGGCCGCGTGGGAGGGACAGGCTAATTTTAAACGATTAAACTGGTACTGCTTTCGGTGTTGTATATTTAGGATTCTTGATGTTCCGGGAATTTACGGCGCTTTGATTAATTTAGGGCTGTTGGGAACGTGTTCTAGCGCGGAGACGGAGTGCAATTGAGAGTGCCGTTTCGAGGGAACTCGAGTTGCGTTGTGTAAATGACGGAAATATTTTCGTTTCTATTTTTGTACGATGGCAGAATGTTTCGGTGTATTTTCAACCCTTAAGTTATTCTTCTGATTTTATTTTTCTCTTGCTGTTAAATTGATCCAATGATAAATCAGTGTGACAGAAAGGTAACATAATAATTAATTTTAAAAATTAAAAGAAGATTGCAAACGTAATTTCCAATTTGGTGCCAAATAAATTACTTCAGTTTTGACAGTCTAATTACTAAAAAATTAAATTAATTTATATCACAATTTTATCATTTCATATGGTAATATAAATTTTAGACTTATAAATAAAATTATATAAATGTATTATATCTTCAAAATAAAAAACTGATTAATACATTTACAGCAGAGCATAGCTTCTCAATTTACAAATTTTTGGAATTTATTTGACAGTAAGAGTGTTAGTAAAATCGTCCTTATTTTTCATAAATAATAGAACGATGTGCACAGGTATAATTTAGCCAGGTTTATAAACATGCGAGAGATGAGTCGAGGATTAAATGAGGTTAATTTTGAGTCGTATGGGTGGATAATGCAATTTCTCAGTGTTCTTTCTTTGAGAGAGGAAGAGATAGTCAGTCGCGCTTATGGTCGCCATAACGGAACGGCAGCGAGCATTAATTTCTCTTCATTAACCCGCCGTGGCTTCCGACGTTCGATACGAGCGCACGCGACCACTTTTTCGACCGGTCGTTCAAAAGGGTTCCTAGCCGTTTAGGATATCACCCCGTGGATCCTGCATAAATTAAAAGCCGCGCGGCCCGTTCAAAATGGAGGACGCCCCGTCGAGAAGATCCTCGTTGCTCCAGCTTCGGCACGCGTGAACGATATAAATTTAACAATTTTTAAAAACTGACCCCGATGGCCTGCGGGACTTAAACAATTGAATGAAACGATTTGCAGGGTGAATACCATTAAAACGCGAGCTTCTACGTCTTTATCGGCAACCTAAACTTCCGTGCATGAGAATACGAGTAAAACTGAAGCGAGGGTATCGTAAATTATAGTTATCAGCCCGCGGATCTTTATGCACTTATCGCAAAAATTAGTGAATGCAATTTGAGACAGTGTCAAGATTAAAAGAAATTGAGAACGTTAATACGTTAATTAGAAAATTATGAAAATTATTAAAGAAAGATGTCTTGTAGTTAATAAAAACAATTTTTCTTTTGTATAAAGAAGTTTAGTAATTATTTTAGACACGGTTATAAGATAAACTATTGAACTATAAAATGAATTACTTTAAATTAGAAAACCTTATTTTCCCGTCCTTTACAATTTTTGCTACAATTTTTGCTAGAAAATTTTTAGCCACAGAATTAATAAACTTGACCCCTTAACATCTGTAAAAAGATCTGAGTAACTCTGACGAATTTACAAGAAGTTGATGCATTTTAAAAAGTGTGTAAACACTTTCGCGAGTCTCCGTAACGCAAAAATGTTGATCTCGATTTTCCGTGGAGAGTCGACGGTGGATTTTTAGGTTGTTCGATACGGGGGCGGTTCCCATTGTGATCGTGCGGTATGGGAATCCGTGTCGCGACCCGATGTTTCGACGCATCTTCTATTTGCACTCCATAAATCCCCGTAACTCAATACGCCGCGCAGCGTAAACGGGTTATCAACAAATGTGTTCAAACATATAGGGTGTCACCAGACGCGAGAGGGGCTCGGCCGTAGACCCGCCAACCCCCTGTGTCAATAATCAACCCTGTAATCCTTTCAGCACGGGGGATCCTCGCTGATGCGCTTATGACCGTTGAGAATCGATTCGAAAATGACTTCTTAATATCGGCCAGGATTTCATCCCCCAGAAAACTCCCCCCATTCTTCGATCATTTACTCTCCGTTTCCACATTAATTCGGACCAAAAAAATACCGAATTTTACCTAAAAATCGTCCATCTCGCGTTTCTTCACAGAAATTCTTAACAGAGAACGAACAATAATCTAAACCTCCAACCCGCTGCAAAACAAGCCCCACTCGAAGTCCGAAAGAAAAAACTGTCGATCCGGAAGCGCACAATAGGAATCGCATGATGGATCAGCGCGTCGAGAACACGCGCACGCGTCGGCCGACAAAAGGCGTCGCTGGATATCTGCGAAAAGGTGAAAATTCGCCTCTTGACGTGAGTCAAGATCGATTCGGGAATCCGTTTGTCCCGCCCCCGCTCGATCCACTTCGTTCTGGATCACCGGGAACGGAAGCTATGGAAACGGAGCGGACTGTAGAGAATCGAGTTTCTGGGGTGGGTGGGGTTTTGGAAAAACGTTGTCCAGGATTTTTCGCGAAGTCACTGGAAATGGGCACTCCAGGGAGCATCCATTGAGATATTCGGGCACGCGCCCGTTCACGCAAACAGTCTGCTCCACCTCTGCTGAATGGTCGATCACAGTCTATTAAAAGTAAAGTGATTATGCTGCGCGCCGACGGGCCGAGAATCTGCGCTCGAGAGGGCGGCCCGGGCTCGACGGTAATTCTATATGGGAGTCTGCCGCTTCGGTCCCGGGCATATGGGACGGTTAGACGTCCTAATAAGACCATAAAGGGATCGCATTGTGCCGAGAGACGATGCTCCGATTTTTCTGATCATCTGGAAATTCGACTGGGAACGTTTCCGTGCAGTCTTCGTGCGGCGGGGATACTTGTTGAGCCACCCCTAAGCCGGCCGAGCACTTTTTAATTGAGCCAACGGCGTTTGGTAGCTTCGGATAGGCTCGTCGGATTGTCCCAGGTGCGGTGCCTAGGTTAAGTCCCATTGTTTCCTTCGTTTTTGTTGGCGGTGGCTTTAAATGATTTTTAGGGTGATATTCTGTTTGGAAATTCTAGATGGCAGTCTTTCCGATTTTTCAGGGTGAATTTGCTGGGGATGGTTCATTGAGGTGAACTGTGTCTATGAACTTCACCCTTCAGAAGAGGTTAGGTATTTTCTACTTGAATTTATTTTCATTTTACTGTTGGATTTACTTTGCTTATTTGGAAAAATAAACGAATAAGGGTTGCTTTTGCTCTACGGCTGATACTATATTTTTCCCGTTCAGAATTCTTCGTTAATTTAAAATAACCAGAATTTCTTATTTTATTAATTTCGATTTAGAAGAAATAAATAATAAAATATTTAGTGGATCTTGCGTGGAATCTATATCTGACTCGTTATTAAAGTGCAAGGGGTTAAAATAATTTTAGTCTTGAAAACATTCTGTTATTCATATTCAAAATTATATTCTATATACTTAGAAAGAGCAGGGGGAACAAAATAAAAGTTTACAAATTCGTTTCTACTTGTTAGATATAACTAAATGAAATGGAAAAGATTGAAGGTGGTTAATTAAATATTTCGGAAAGAAAGGAATTGATTTAGAAATAAGATCGATTTATTCGAATGATTAGCAATAAGTTTCCACGATCGAACGGGTCCCGCCCCCCAATGTAAGATGCTACCAGCGAAACCCTATCGTTCTTGAATTAAACGCGGAACGAAAGGGGCTTGTCAAACGGCAATCATCCCCTATTATGTAACGTCATGGCCCCCCTCGCGACGCGGCACGGTGACTCGTGTGAACTCTGCGGAAAAAGATACGGAAGATAGTGAAAATCTCGACGCGCCGGGAAATAATGAAAGGAGCCGAGGTAAACTGATCGGTCATGTCATGGCTTATTGGCTCGTCACGTCGCCCACATCCAGGCATACAATTAAGGCATTCATTTCCGTGTGCGATCGCCTCTTCCTGGCCTCCCACGATTCCTTTTCGAAACCCGGCTCGAACGCGTCAAGCTTCCTGTTTCCACAATGTATTAATTACAGTAAAATTGAATATAATTAAATATCAATATTAGTCAATTATCAAATTATTATTCCACCATATATTAATTACAGTAATATTGAATATAATTAAATTTCAACAGTAGTCAGTTATTAAATGCATCTATACTTACATTAAATAATAAATCCTTCTGTGACTCATTCTTGATAACTACTTTAATTCCATGGAACTTCATAGTTAAAAGTTAAAAAAATGAAATTTTTATGAAATTGTAGATT
Organism: Augochlora pura; assembly: GCF_028453695.1. Classification (NCBI taxonomy): domain Eukaryota; kingdom Metazoa; phylum Arthropoda; class Insecta; order Hymenoptera; family Halictidae; genus Augochlora; species Augochlora pura. Next base: position 4,125,865 of record NC_135780.1, read on the forward strand.
AAATTTTGTTATTTTATCTGTTCTTTCTCATAACAGTAGTTTTCATTTTCATAATTATATTGATTAGCTAGAGCGTGCTTGAAAGCATGTAATCTTAGTTGCAACAATAATTTCTTCCAAAATCTAAAATTGCTTTAAATAATTGTTTTTAACACGGTTTCACATTAAACAAATATTAAATGAGCGCTTAATAGTCGTGTAATTAGTAAATGTGTCTTCAAATATTCTTGCATGCAAAACGGAGGAATAAAATTCTTCAAAAATATTCAATTTACTACGACGAATACTTTTTATTTAATGTAATAAGTTTCATTCTGACCGAAGGATAATCAATTTCCTCAATCTATCGATCAATTTCTGTTAAAAACAGCCTCGCTATTTTGATGGATCGTAGACTGACGACTCATTTTTTAGAGAAAGGTGTTCCGACCCCCATGACGTACCGAGGCCCGGTAATAAAAAATGGCGGCACGTTTCCAGGTTTTCCCCAGGATGGCACGCTTTTCATTTGTCAAAATGTTCGAGCAGGTCGACCACGAGGGCCCCATAGATCGCTCTCTGATAAGACGGTTGCGGAAAAACGAGGCCTCGCGGGGTGCAACAACCCTCTTATCACGGTATCGCCGTTTAACGATGCGGTGCGTGACGGCGGGAGGACCACCTGGCGTTCGCCACCACGTGTCGAACCTGGTGGTCACGTGTCCACCATGGCGCATTCCCCCGGAAAACCGTGCTCGTGACTTTCGCATCCTCGTGGCCGAAAATTTTCATCTCCCCCTCCCTTCGTTCGAAACATTGTCATCGTGTCAATAGCGTCTTCGAGAGGACGATTGTATCTTGAGTGATGGACGTGTGAGAGCTCGGAGCACACGCAATAAAGCAATTCGAATTTTTCTACGGCTCATCTGCGTTAAATTGTATTTTAAGGAGTTACATTTTTTTATATATAATTTATACGAGATCATTTCTTCTGAATTTTTAAATGGTAATTCAATAGCGATCGTTTTTAAAATTAAGTCTTTTGATGTATCGTTTCATTATACATTCCTTTAGTTTTTAACTATCTTTTGTTACTATACATTTTCATCATAGTCAAATCCTGCAGTTTTTAATTGAATATAAAAATTACCAGATTTAATCATGAAGTGAAACACCGATTTGTCAAGCTACAAAGCGTCCCAATAGAATCATTCTAAAAACCCCATGAAAATATAATAAATTACTCTTATCTATAATCATGAAGGCTACAAAATTAAAACGTTTCTAAAAACCTAATAAAAATTTATTAAAATCATTAAAACTACCCCTATACTTCTGAAAATTACAAAATAGTAAATCTAAAACATTATGCCCACATAAAATCCAAGAAAAATAGTACAGCCATAATTTAAAATTCCATGCCTTGTTAGTACAGTTGTTCAGAGCTATTCCAAGGAATCTATGGTGTGGAGGATTGAAATTTTCTTGGTTCCATGGGGTAATAATTGTTCCAGTAGATCGGTCCCACCGCAAAACGTCTAATATTCTAGCCGAATGCGTCTTGTAGCGTCCAAATAAACCAATATTTTTCCCATGGATATACATAAGCGATTCGTAGGAACGAGGGGGCACTTCACTGACAGCATGGGGGTACGGGTGCGCCGTCGTACATGCCCCATGCTGAGCCGAGCAATACGCTACCAGTCCGAACGCGGCCCCATAAACATCCCGTGTTCGCGTTGCTCGGACCTCGAGTGCGCACTCCTGTGAATACGATTCTCGAGTGTCTCGCGAATCGAATCGTTACTGCTTTAACAGACTGTTAACAGCCGCCCAAGATTGCCCTGGAAGCGTGGTTCATTGAAATTGTAATCGCCTGCCCCGGCCTCGAGCGATCCGGAAGCTTTGTCGACCGTTGATTAGCCCGCTGCTTCGAAAGCGCGGCTCCTTCAAGACATTTCTCGTCCTTAAACATCGTAGGAAATCAGAAATTTATTCGTTTTTAATATGGACAATTTTCTTATATTTTCAAATTTATATTGCTAAATTTATTCCACAATTTTGTGACAATTTTAATACAATTTTTGAGGCTTGAGTTTCAACTCTCTTGATTTGGTTGGATTTAGATGGTCGATTTTTATGCATTTTTCAATAGATAATTTTTCGAAGCTTCTAAATTTGTGCTACGATATTTATTGTATAAATTTAAAACAGTTCCCTTCGGTCCTTTATTTTATACTCTGTTGGTTTAGTTGGATTTAAGTGGTTGAATTTTATGCATTTTTTGAGAAGACAATTTTTTGAAGCATTTAAATTTGAACTACGATATTTATTGAATAACTTTGAAACAGTTCCCTTTGGTTTTTTATTTTACACGCTCTCCGCTTTATCAGATTTTAACAACAGCTTTCTAAGCTGTTATCAAACCTTTGTAGAACTATAAAACTTATTGCACAGTTCTTATAAACTTAATCCTGCATAATTGAACCGGAATCATAAACTACATCCGTGAAGAGTCCAAAAGGTAAATCAAGAGAAATGAACAAAGCCTGCGAAAGCAAAGAATTATGGGACACGAAGGCAAAGAGTTTCAAAGACAGAAAATGATTCGAGCGAGTAAAGAGCAATCGGTGAAATGGAAATAGCGCGGAGGCTGTTAATTACAGTGGCCAGTTTCGGAGGGGGCGTATTTGGTGGGATTTGCAGCTCGATGCCGGTAGGCGTTGCGCCAAGAAAATTCCCTAGGAAGAGCAGTCAGTGACAGTGCTTAACTGCCGGTGAATCTTCCCACACCAATCAAAGAGCACCCCTCGAACGTTTCCTCTTTCGGCGTTTCTCTTCTCCTTCTCTCGTTCCCTTCTTCTCTCTCTCTCCCTCTCCCTCTCTCTCTTTCGTTCTCTCGCTCGCGCTGCCTCACTCATCCCCTCGTAATTCTCCCGGGAGTTATCTACCCCCGTTGTGTGCCGTGCCGTCCCTGTCTCTGTGTGTATACGCTTCTAAAAGCCCCTTAATTCCGTTCATTTGTACCACTGGCATCCGTATCGAAGGTCGTCGAACAGAACAGAGGGTTTCGACTGTCGTCCTTCTACCAGCCAATGTTTCCTCGTGTACGAACAAACCAATCGATCAATGGAACCCTTCCCCTCCCCACCGCCGCCCCTCTCCTACGCTATCGACCATCTTGATTCGTGGTGTTTACCGGTACCGCGCAGCATCTTGCTGTCGGTGGTTGAATTTATTAACCCTTTGCACTCGGAGCCATTTCAACTGTAAATCTGAAATAATTTTTCTGGTTCGTGGTATTTCCATTCTATTTAGCAAAATCAATTTTTATGCATACAAAATTTATTTCTGTGACTCCTGCCGACAGTTTTATTACTTGGTAATTTTTAAAAGCCAAAACCTTATTGTTACGAAAATTATTTTGCAACGTATTCGAATAATTTTAGTGGTGCCTCAGAGTCACCGCTCGAGGGAAAGGGTTAAATATTCGTTTAGTGTTCGCCAAAATTGAAAAATATTATTATTGCAGTATTTCGTATTATTTTTATGTAATAATTTATATTATTTCTTGTTTGCATTAGACAGTGAGTTATTCGGGTTGTTTCTTGTACTTGTATTACATATATTCACGTGGTTAATCATACATATAAATATGATCGTGGATTCAGCTTTTATATAAATATTGTAAATTAAAAGGCGTTAATATTTGTCTTTGATAATTAAAGGTAGACTTGGTATTTACGGTTGAATCTATTTAGAGGCCATTCATTTTTTATTTTTAATAAGAGATATTCTAAGGACGATGCTGGAGGTTTTGTGTTAGGTTAGTTCAATGCAAAAATGCAGATACTTTATTTATAGTAGGATAGAATGTAAAACATTTTTATTTTCTACATAGGACATCATAAGCGACTAAATATTTTTAGCTGGCAGAACGAACGAAAATTTTCTAGCTTCCAATGATTACTGTCTATTTTACAATTTAATAAATCCATTGAAATTGCACTGTACACGTAGCCTATATTTTACTATAGGAAATTATACTAACGAAGTAGTAAAAAACTTAAACAACCGTATCGAACGGATAATAGAAAAAGAAATTCTCGCGTCTGTCCGTGGAAATAATTTGACGCGTTGATTCCGTAGAAATTGAAGAAACAGTTCGACGTGTTCGACGATGTTACTAAATGTACACAGCTCGTACACAGCTGGTATTAATTCTAGGACCATGTACAGCGGCCAGAAGCCCGTCTAAGGTCGCTAGTAAACGTTAAGGGCTCGCAGTCGGAGGACAGCTCAGAAAGAGAATTCCGATCCCCGTGTCGGCGCTACTAACGAGAGTAATAAACGAATTAAGGGAGGGGTGTCCGCCGCGCCACTTTATGGAGCTCGGTCCTCGGGATCGGTATAGGGTGGCTCCTTTTAACTGGTTCAATTAGTTCTCGTCCATCCGTAGGTGGGGAGCTGAGGTGGACGCATCAAAGCCACGAAACGCGTTTACGAGCATAGAGAAACGTCGCTTTGTCCTCAACGCCGCAAGATAAACATCTTGAAGCTGTCTCTCCATCGCTCTCTTGCTTCTCCCCTCTCTCTCTCTCTCCCCTGTTCGTATTGTCGACCAAAAGCGACTTCGTGCAATTTCTGACTGCGGACGTGCCCGTGATCCCTGCATGCAAGTGCACCAATACCAGCACGGGTCCGCTTTGTGGCTCTTGCGCTCGAGACAATGGGATTTTCGGGAACTAGGCAGTCCGACCGCGTGTTTATGACACCCGGTAGATAAACCGATTAACCCCCCCGATTAGTCCGACCCCCAATGAATTCTTGATGCAACCGACTTGTTGTTCCCTTTAAATTGTTGATAACAGCATGAACGGGCCCTTCGTTGTCCTCTTTCGGAACGGCGAGTGAACTGTTGGTACACTGTGGGCTTTTATCTAAAGTAAAAATTGTTGAAGTCGATTGTGAGGATTTTAAGACGTATAAACGTGACTTTTCTATTTTAAGAATTTTAATAAATTCTACGTAACATAGAAATAGAATTTGTATTGTACGATCTTCAGGAATTCTTGTTAAATTTTTCTCACGTCTTCATTGAGTCATTTTCGACCCAGTTACGTTTATCAAAAATACTTGAACTTCTTTTAATTCTGATAAATTGTCATTTATACAGTACACTGTCGAAATAAACGCGTGTCCGCTTTTCCGCAGCTGTTCAGCTACTTTCTAACGCGCGTTGACATACGTTCAAAATTAGTATACCGCAGAAAACGCGCAAAAACCAACGTGCTGACTGTCATCCACATAGCATCGAGTTTCGTCAGCGTTCAGGAATGACAGCGAAGCGGAAGGATGCACTGCACCGGCGGAAAAAAAAAGAGTAGAGCAACAGCTTTGGAATTCCGAGGGCCATATGTCGGCGAATCTACCCCCCATGAACCGCGATGGTCCTCATCCCCCGTGAACAATTTATGCTTTCTCCTTGCTAATTTCTCCAACCGCCATCGAGGTTATTTACGAATGTTGTTGCATGATAAATTTCAGTATTTATCCAATGTTCTTAAGTACAGATGTACAGTGTGTTAATTTTATCCATTAAAACATACATTACAATATCCTCGATATATTTGATGATAGTTATTTAAATACTTGGTTTATTCTTTCTCCTGATGGACAAGGTTTATATTTTTATTTCATATTTATCATTATTTTTATATTTATTCTGATATAAAAAAAATTGTCAGGGTAATATTTATAATATTCTTCGTGTCAAAATAAATAGGGTTGACTTGACGCGTTTTTTTATATCAGCAAAATATTAATATCGGCAAGTCAATAATATATAAAATAAATGGTATATATAATATAAAGTAACATGAAAATAGATATGTATCGCGAAGTATCAAAAATGTGGGGATAAGGACATGATTTTGGGTGCCTCTTGCCCCACCGTGCGCCCGAGTCTTCGGTTATTATCCTCCCGGGCGAAGACCACTTCCTGTTGGTCTTCCAGGGCCCCAGAGTGGTCCCCGAAAAAACAATGTTCTCTAAGGTGAATGCTCCGTTGCAGCGGCCATTGTCTTGCCCTTTCGCCTAACGACGGTGTCTCGAGTGCCACTCGAACATCTCGAAGACTATAACCTTACTCGGTTCACTGTTTTCGTCGACGAGCTTGCACTTCGTGCACTGGTTTTCGTGCGGCGCGAACTTCGGGGCGCTGAAATTGATACCGATTACTGCGTTACTGCAATCATGGTTGCCGGATACCTTTGTCTTGCCTTTTGTCTCGACGCGGAACGAGTTATTGTCGAATTTGGTGATCGACAATGCTGAACGAGTTCGGTGCAGGTATATTAGGATCGAGGAGAGACGTAACTGTTTTGTATTCACCAGGAATTCTTCGATGGAGAACATTTTCGTGGATAAAAAGAAACAGGGGGGCCTTGGCCTGGAGATTGTTTAATTTAGCCGTTCTTGGGACGGGACTTTATTCAAAATGTTGAAGTTTCATTTTTCGTTCGACGTTAATATTGTAAATGGTAGTATAGATGAGGTTTATTGGCTTGGTGTTTATTGTTAATAAATATTCTTGTGGAAATGTTGAAGATAAGGGTAAAAATATACGTATGTGGAGGAACGTAGGGAAAATTGTCTATCTATGGAGACTTTAGGTTAAAATTATAATGTGGTTTGCTGATAACATAGGGAAACTGTACCTCTACACAATATGAAACTATAAATTAACGTCAAAACCTGAATATAGAAATTTCCATTAGCAATAAAAAATAAATATCAAATATCCATTTATACCAAAATCTAAATCTGAAAATTTCGATTAATGTCAAGAAATGAAGCTAAAAATTTAGATCAACATCAAGAAATGAATATAAAAATTTAGATCAACATCAAGAAATGAATATAAAAATTTAGATCAACCTCAAGAAATGAATATAAAAATTTAGATCAATATCAAGAAATGAACATAAAAAGTGCCAACTGACGTCAAAAAACTGAACATGAAAGTTTAGGTTACCGTCGCACAAAAGAACACGAAAATATTAATATCAACATCGGGGGTTTATATTAAAAAACGTTTAGCTTCCGCGTGCGAGACGAGCCCGTCGACGAGAATAAACAAACGGCCGACTCGTTAACAAGAGTAAATCGAGTTAGCCGGAGTTTCGTGTACATATTCATTTAATTCGTGGCGGTAATGATCGGGCAGAAGGAGCCGCATTAAGAGGTGAATCATAGGTTAACGGGAGCGGGGACCGCGTTGTTCTCTCGGTCCTCTCTCTTATAATTGCGGGCCACGATCAATGGGAGGCGGCTGGGGACCAGGAAGGGTAGATCCCGTCCGATACGTTGCGGCTCGCGGCGTAATTTGTGGAAGTAACGACTGTATAATTGCAGGCTTTTTTCTCTACCTCGCGTGAAACGTTTTCACGCCATCGTCGTCGCTCGCCCTCCCGCCCGTTTTCGGGAATTCAATTATGGCGTCGGTTCGTGGACGACGATGGTCAAAGCGGACGGGTTTGCTACCAGGAAACGACCATAGCTTCTGTCTTCCATGGCAAATATAATTTTAACGCAACGGCACGACGAAATTTTTAAAAAACAATACAGGTGTTTTCATTTATAGGTATTACTCATTTTGACAACTTTCTCTTTTCTTTTTCGAGTCATTGTTCTAGCAGGTTTTATTTATTAGTTCATTCGTACAAGAAAAATGTGTATAATATTTATCATAAATATATTTTAAATGTGAATACATTAAGATATAAATTTATAGTATATATACATTACTCGAAACATATTTATTTTACTTATAAAAAAAATTATACACAAAAATTGCACCAAATTATAAATAATGCGATATTATAAATTATGATAATTATTAATAATTCAGCACTACGAATTATACACAATCAGCTCGAAAGCGAATAAAAATCGACAGAGAGCCGTTTTCGCCGAAAGAAACACACGCCATAGAAAGAAAAATCTGTATGGGGTGAACATCGAAGAGCGTCGCCGGTGACCCATGACCAGTGAAAACTAGGGGCATCCACGGAAACTGGTCGGATGAATCAGGAATTTCCATACGTAATTGCAGCGATTATAGCGTCGCGCAACTGGTGTCGCCGTGTTTCTCCGCAGCCTGGGCCCATGGTGGTCGGCACCCCCTTGACGCGATGCCCCGCCGCAACCACGTGTGCACATGCCGAATTACAATTTTTCTTCCCTGCATCGACGGATAGGGTGTCGAGCGTTTAAAACGGCATAAATTAGTGCGGCATTTCGCGACAGATGCGTGGGCGGCGCGTGCCCCGGGCCAATATGTTCGTCAAATTTCGCCCGGGTGTCGGATCTGATCAAACGCCGCCGAAAATCGGCGGAAATTAGCCGATCTTCGGACGCTTCGTGACTCAATGCCGTCGCCCTACTTTCGCGGCTATGCCTGCGAATTAACCCCTTGATGTATGGCGTCGCGTCCGGCCAGTTGTCGATACGACAAATATTACCATAATTGGACTCGGTGCTGTTCTCTTAAATCGAAATTAAATTCGATAGAAAAGACAGATGCTTTCGTACGATAAACATAAATTTTCTTCTTACTTTCGAGAATTATTAAATATAGTATACTTAAGGGAAAGTTTTTATTTTCACAGGTACTTAATTATTAACGTATTATTTAATAATACTAAGTAGCTGTCTTTACAGTTTTCTTAATTTAGTGTATAACACTGCAATGCTATTATAATTCGACAGCGGATTTTTCGTGAAACAGAAATTGTCAACTAAAATAATAAAAAGTCGAATAAAAAAAAAATATATATATATGCTCTGTTAATAAATTTAGTAACATCAAATCAATATAATAGTACTTTTAATTGTAAAAATATTCACTCATCTTTCTCATAAAAATTTGCCCCCATTTTTCTAATCTTAAGATCCGCTGTACAATTATAAAATAAAAGATATAAGCTTAAATATCTTTCAACAAAAATAATGGCACACCAGAGGCGATTAAAAGCTAGAAACTTATCGTCGATATTATAATTTGTCCACGATCGAGGACGACGATTAGCGCGTCCAGGGATTGAGCAGCGTCCCGGCGCGCACCGTAGGAATTCGCATCCCTCATTTTCAATAGAATTCGCCGGCGGATAAAGCGATCGGCTCGGGGACAGGCGAACCGGACAGATTTTCGCGTAGCTTCATTATCGTCGCAGTTTTACGCGCGGCACGGAACGTTGCATCAATAGAAAGATGATCTCGAGCGCGGCCTGAAAAGGGCCTTCTCTCTCTCTTGGAGGGACCCTTTGTGCCGAGACATGTCTGTCGCGATGCTGCGACCGGCTCCAGGGGTTGGGGGTTTTGGGTTACCGTCGCCGTGTGTGGCGCCTCAGGTGTCTTCGATCCCTTTCATAGGCAAATACGCGATTCATAGCTTTCACGGCAAGCCTCGCCTCCGCCCCGGCCTCGAAAAATCGCCGTGGAAAGCAGCCGAGGAATTCCGTTCATCACGCCAACCCCTTGCGCGGCTCCGGGAATCTAGCAAGATTTTTATTCGTCTCCGGTCTCCGTTCGGACGACTGTTCGCTGCATTTTAATTACTATAACAAATTACTATTGCTACACGATTATTATTATACGATTAATATTTACACGTTTTATCGACACACGTCGATCAGCGATCATATTTCACAGCGATGATTTTATAAGATGTAAATTGCCACGTTTAGAGTTATTTTAGCCTCTTAATTGATAAATAAACCTGAAAGAATTGCCAATAAAATAGCCACGTTATTTAATGAATTACTTAATAATTAAATATTTCTACATAAACAGAGCGTCTTAAGATCAGAAAAATTATTCCTAAAGCAGTCGTTTTTCTTGATAAATCATTTACTGAATTTTCTTCTAGAATCAGGGTTGTTCGATCTTTCCCCTTCTCTGGTTAAACAAGTACGAAACGAGGCAACGATTTCCCAACGTACGACTCAATTAATTCGTAAATCATTCTTAAAGCGTCTATCTCAATAAATCATCCGGAGAATTCGCGCGGCCAACAATTAACCCGCGGCATTTATTTATACAATATTCGGCATTGAGAATGAATAATCGTGCAATCGACGTCGGCCTGTTATTTGCGGGCGACGGAAACGAGAAGCGGGAAATTATGCCGCGAACGCGCCGGCGAACAGGTTTTCCTTAACGTCGCGCGTCGATGATTTATCCCCGAATCCGGTGTTCCAGAACCGCGAGCCTCTCGTTTATCCGTCCAATAATAGGCGCTGTTCATTAGAGGCGGGGAGAGAGAGAGAGGGCGATTGCGAGCGGCGCGCTTTGCGCGAGCAGGTGAAGCGGCTGATAGATAACGGGTGAAACAAATACGCGATGATTATAACATACGGGCTGATTATCTCCTCTCCGGACTTTCCACGGTGGCTTCTGTCGCTCGCGTTTCCTGTGACTTGCACGATATATCAACGCGGTGCCGCGCCGCGGAGAACGTACGGCGGGAACGTGATTGCAATTTTAGTATGGCGTTTAACCTATTAAGCCCGGCCTCGGGACAATAGCTGCCGCTGCGCGAGGACCTGTCGCGGCCGGCACGTGGCTGATGAATGGCGTTTTTACTGTTCTTTGCACGGTAATGAAGATTCGAGCGGTGTCGTTGCTCGGCTCTCCGGTAATCCGTCGGCTACGGTGAAAGTGGGAGAGCTGGCCGAGGGACACGGGACGACGATCGTTTTATATAAATTTTGTATTCTTGGTAAAGTTTCATTTCACACGCTTTTGTTATTTTAGTAGTTAAGAATAGAATATAATCTTAAAAAAACGAATCGATCATTTCATGAATTTGATCAATTTTCGAGGTGTTAAAAATACCTTTGACAAAAGAATATTTCTGTAAAATTTTTGACACGTTCGAGAAATCGAAAACTCTGCTAGGATTAATCTAAACTATCTGTCATACTCGCGGAGTAGGTGTTTCTTCGATTTTTTAAGTTTCAACTCGCCCAGTTCCACCCCCATTCGCTCGCCAAAGAATCCGGCACTAATGTCGAGGAACGATTACCGGAATGAGTAATGGCACCATAAGTCCGTCCGATGCGCACACCGTCATCATTTACAGTGTTAATCGCACCGAGTGCCACCCCCGCGGCCCCTAACTTTGTTAGCATCCGCCATCTTGCCCGCGTACCTGCACGGCTTCGCAATATGTTCCGAATTGCGATTCGTTCAGCTTCCGTGGAATCATTCTTGGCGCGTGTCTCACCTCTCTCTCTCTGTCTTTTTCTCTCTTTCTCTGCGGCTGGTCCAGAGCCGGCCATCTGTGACGGAATTAACCTGATGTCATCGAAATGATTCGATATAGGCAGCGAGCACGGTGGATCGATTGATTGAATTCCTCTCGTCGCCGCGTGAAATGACGCTGAAAGTCACGGGGGCCGTATCATTCGATTCACCGAGAGGGCACGAGCCATAAATTGGGGATGATGATGCTCGCTTTCGGGTCTATTCCGAAGCTGCAGACTCATTTCGTCGTGTGCTGTTCGATGCACTGTCGGGAGGTTATGGGATTTTAAGTGAGTCGGAGAATTATCGAGTCGAATTACGTCCCCTGTTAATCGACTGAATTTTATTCGGCAATTTATTGATCGCAGAAACATTTTCTACACGTTATAAAGTTATCAAGTTCAGACGCTCTCGGTATTTAATATATAATTGAAGGTAACATTAAATTTAATTGTGTAAGGTGTTTAATTCTATTGTATTTTACTCGCACTGATATTTATCATAAATGCATACAAATGCACAATTTAATAGTAAACGATAAATGTGGTACTATAATACTTTATACAATATAAGATGTCTTTAAATTCTACCATGTTTTGCAATTATTCTATGCTACATTGCGACAATTATCGTCTGCAACCCTTCGAACTATCACCATTAATCAGAGGCTAGAATCAAAGAAAAAAATCGCAGAATGATTCTATCTCTAAAAAGATTAACTAACGAACAAGTTGAACAATTACCTAGAAATTATTCCAAAACTCTTCCATCCTTTTAATGCATGCTAACTCAAGAATCCCTAATCGACGATCAGCCTCTACCAGTTCATGAAACTTCACCATCGTTCGCGATAACCGTCGATTAATTCTAGATTACGGGTACAACAGTTGCTATAACTTCATAACCGGGAAAACGACGATACGACGACCATAAACGGTTACCAGGAATCATTCGCGGCAAACAGAGACATAAACTTCCAAGTCACGAGTACCGGGCAAGGTGTGTGCTCCGGGGTGCTTCCACGTTATCGGTGATCGCGGTCTCGGGTTTCCAACCCCTTGGCCGGGCAGCGTCGCAGTCTCCAGCCTCTGGTTAGGTTAAATAATATTCCCCGAACGGTGTAACAGCTGCCTAGAGTCGCGCGCCGGCGGTCACACTAGAGGAACTTTCATTTAAATGCAACAGAAACGCGCGGCGTCCCAGTGAGCACCGGTTACCGCTCGCGCCGCGAGAAGCGAGCCCGACGACGAGGAGCCACCATTTTATTGCCCGCCACTTGTTCACCGTTTTACATCGCGTCGTAAATCTCGGCGAGGCCCAGCTGGACTAAGCCACGGCAAATAAATTCTCCCCGAAAAATTGTTCCTCGCAATAATAAAGGAGAAACAGGCGAATTATCGTTCGAATAGGTTCCCTTAATCGAGAATTGTCTTCAGCGTCGAGTTACTATTTTCCCAGGCGGCTGGTCAACCTATTATGCTGTCACATCGGAACAGGAGTTTCGTGTTATTTTTTAAGAGTATCAGAAATAATTCTGCGTTCTTTTCGTGTGAATATTCGTGTAGATTTTTCATCGAATTTACGATTTATTTTAATGATAAGGAAAAGATCAAAGCGACTGTCCCAGAGTTGTTAAGGGTCGATTGAGTTTTTAGCAGTTATAGATGTGATTATTATACATTATTTATATATTAAAAACACTGTCTTTTCATTAGCAATCTTCGTAGAAATGATTTGGTAAAATAAAAATACTAAATTGAAGCTCCACCAGTATTTAACACAAAGTCGCTCTATTTTTAATTAATTTACATCGTGTACAATTGACAGAGCAATTTTTACTGTATTCAAAGACGTGTATTCAACTATGAATTAGATTCGGTAAAATTATGAACTAACAATCACAAAGAATATCTTCCTTTTTTAAATCTTAGGCTGCAAGAAGATTGCATAGATTATACTGTGCTCGATGATGGTACAATTTTACCATGTTTAATTACTGTTAAATTATCCAGTAATTCACTAAAGTAGAATTAAACTGCGCTTTGCTAAATTAGAATTATCCTCTGAAGTAGAATTATCCATTAAAGTAGAATTACACGATACTTTATCACATTGAACGCCGTCAATCGACCACTAAAATCCATGCATAGTTAAAGCAATTCAATTAATTAAAGCGAAAGTGGGAAGTTAATATTTATTATAGGGGGTGGTATTATAACAATTTCGCTAACGAAAGAATCTAGCCGAATTCAATTTGTCCAAATATATTACAACGAAAATGAATTTTCAAGATTGGTCAGAAATTAGTGTCACCCATATTCGGGTGACTTTGATAACGTGTTATCAAAGTGAAATAATCACGTGTTTCACCAAGATAGAAATTATACCGTGCTTCGCTAGAGTAAAGTCTCGTTGGACACACCATAGAAATAACTTCGGTCGACTAAATGCCACGAGTATGCTTTCCTATACTAGTCTCGTCGGTCGTCTATGATTTCGAAATAGGAAAAAAAAAGATGCTCGCTCTACGGCGGGCCATCTTCGATACCGGACGGGTGGCAGGGCCGTGTAAGGGGGTCCGGGGCGCCGGTTTTGCGGTTTTTTCATTTTGGCACGCGCACGACGCGCCCCCGGTAAGCGGATACCCCACAAAGCGCTTTATTGTGCGAAACTGAATACCAGCGCTAAATACGCGCTAAAAGGGACGAGCCTGCATACTCTCCGTTTCGTCTGCACGCGATTCTACGAACGACCCTCTCGGGCCCCCTCGCCCCTTGCCCCCCTTGATGATCTTTTAATAGTGGAAACACTGGGCCGCCGATTTCTTTTCTCTTTTCTTCCGATCTTATTCCTATCCGAGGATCCGACCATTTTTTCTCTGAAAGTTTCCTTTCTGAAATCATTCTACAATTGTTATTTTACTTCTCGAAATAGATTTTTATCCTTTGTATATTATTTTGCAATTGTTTGACATCTCAGAGTGCTTTGGAGTTTGTCCCGGCAGGATCGTTCTTAATTTTTATTTACAAGAGAACTTTCCCCTTTTATTGTTTGCATTTATAGTCAAAATTGTACATCTTGTTATATTACATTTAATTCTAAATTTTAGTATTCTTTACAAAACGGCATCGTATTATCGACATTTTCTTATCTGGTCCTTATTTCATCTGCACTGTTTCTGTACATTTTCTTCCGACTTTGTTTAGATCGTTCAGCGATTAAATACGATTTGGAAATAAATTTACACATGGTTGCAAGGCTTGACAAAGTCAATTGAATTTTACAGTTCTAAAATCACGTTCTCAATTATCAAAAGATCGATTGAGACATTTCAGAAGATTAAAAGAACAAAGTCGTTACTTGCGCACAAGTTAGAAACAAAAAAAAAGCGCCGGTTCCGTAAAAACACGACGATCCGAACCCGTGAAAAATAATGAACAATCGCAACGTGAAAACCCTCGGAAGACTGTCCTCCATTCGAATCGGCGATCGATCGACGAATTTCGTTGCCGGTTCACGCGGGAACCGCCCACGCATACGAAACGCGGGCCAACGTTCGGCGCGCCGAAAGCCGGCGAAATAAGGTCGCGGCGATGGCGCAACGCCGCGACGAGAGATCGATTATTCAAATCCGTAGGTGTTCGCCGCGTGTAAAGAGGGACCAACGAACCTGTTACCGATGCGAGTCCCGGGCACAGGGATCCCCGCTCGCTTGTAGACACGGGGAAAGGCGTCGCCGACGACGTGTTCGCGCGCGCGTCTACGCGTACGCGCGCGGTTACACCGTTCGGCAGGTGCAGAACCGTGAAACGAGTATTATTTACTCGCACGAGAACCCAACATCTGCCGTATCTAGGCATTGAAAACTGGCGAATTTTCTTTTATCGTTCCGTCGATTTCATTAGCGGGACGCCGCATGCTCGGGTTGCTTGTCCGCGCGACTTGCTCGCAGCCGTTAACGCCAATAACCGGCGCGGCGACGTCGTTTCGTTTATCCAGCCGCAGATGCGAACTGTGATTCAGCCTGTTTTCGATCCCTCGCCGATGCAAATGTACTGCGACTTTGTTGCCGGTTCCCGCAAATCTGCAGCTTTATGGATGCATCGCGTGCCAATGTTGTTCACGGCGGAGAACGGCTCTTCGTTTTGTAATCATTTAAATTGAAATTTCCTCCTTTGCTGCCGTTCTCCGTTCTTATCATTATTATTGCTCTATTTGTTGCTATATACGTGTATATCCTTGTACATATTTTTTACTGTATATTCTACTTATTCATATATATATATATATTTATAGATTAATACATAAATATAAAAATTAAGATTTATAGATATTAAAATATTCTAAAGAATGAAGCTAAATAGACAAATTTCACTAGCTGAATACATAAGTGAATTATTAGAATGAATAAAAATATGACGAGCACACAATAGTCCTGTCGATTCTAGAGCTCCGTGAAGCAGCCTCGCTCGAAATCTACCTCGAATCCATTCACGAGACACCTCCGAGTCAGACACACCCCCGCAATCAGCTCGAAACATCAAAATTCGTTCCGCTGTTCGTGGCTCGACGCTCGAGCGACTCCTCCCCGTATATCGCCGAAAATTCCGAAATTTGAAAGACAGCTCCTGCCTGTAGCCCTTAGGACGCGCGCAGAGGACGCTCCCTTGAAATTTACGCTTCCGATATTTTTATCAGCTCGCGCGACGCTGGCAGCGAGCGAGACAAGGTGGGCAGGTGCTAGGCCCCGTGTGGCATCGTCTATTTGCGTTGTCTGCCGCGGCCGTTTGTGAGTCGACGGTGATGCGAGCACCTCTCTCTCTCTCTCTCTCTCTCTCTCTCTCTTTCTCACTTTCTCTCTTTCTCTCTCTTTGCGTACGCGAATCGCTCGTGCGACCGTTTGTGTATTTGAAACACGTCGCCGGGGTAGCGATGCGGGCTCATTACTGGCACGAGCCAAAGCGTGCGAGCGCTTGCGCGATCAGCCGACAGCCTATCGTCCGGCCTCGCTGTCCACGGAATCGTTCCTAACTGTTCCGGGTGATCTATGACAGCCGTTCCGACGACTAGGATTCCACGTCGTCCTTGTTTACCCGATCGATGCGATGCGCGATCTTCGAACGCGACGATTCTGCGCTCGATCCGCCAGCTTCTGGTCCTCGGCTGCCGATGCGGCGATACCAGTTGCATTCTGCATCGGCGATGGTTAGAAAACGTTTTCGAAAAAAAACAAGCTTCGTTCATAAATACTGTCGCATTAACGCTCAGCAAGTCGAACAGAGAGATCTCCCCGTTTTAAACGTAGTCGTTCGATGAGATTTTAACGCTGGTCGACAGCGTGAATTCTTAATTTTATTTCTGATTTTATTCCACGGGGTACGAATGTGAAGAAAGAACTGATTTCATACAAGTCTGTTCTGAAATTTTCAATCGAATAAAATTTTATAAAAAATTTTAAATAGTCGCGAAAGTATTAACAGCGCAACCCAGCCGCGACGATTTCGTATTTCGCGCGAAGGACA
This sequence comes from Augochlora pura, assembly GCF_028453695.1. Taxonomy (NCBI): domain Eukaryota; kingdom Metazoa; phylum Arthropoda; class Insecta; order Hymenoptera; family Halictidae; genus Augochlora; species Augochlora pura. Next base: position 4,142,676 of record NC_135780.1, read on the forward strand.
TCGAGGTAGTTTTGCGAGTATAACTTGTTCGAAACTGTAACACGTGGCACGATATTTACGGAACGTATAGCTTCCCTTTGACGACATTTCTGTCACAGTTTCCGAGACGATGCGTTGCATTTACCGCGAGAAATACAACGAGTACAATTACGCGCGCTGGCAGCGTGCGCGTCAATTTCTCGGCGAGGTTTGAGGGCGCGACCGAAGGTACCAAAATATTCCGCGGCAATTTCCATTCCCCATAAAGAAACGTCCGGACGCTGGATAAAACGCGCGTCCTCTCTCGACGGAAGAATTATAAGACGCAGTTTCCAGAACGCGCGTTTCGCAAATATCGCGGCGGATGGATGAACGAGACGGATTAAGTGGTACAGACATCGGTAATTGCACGTTCCACAAATTGCCGCTACCTATTTGTTTATCGGGACACCGATTTCCGATCGTTGCTTCTTCGTTCTCTCGCGGCGAGGAGGAACGTACGCGCTCGCGCGCGCGCGCGCGTTACCGGTCCCGCGGCGAAAACTTATTATCCTGTCCCCGGTACGGCGACCGACGTTTTATGACAAAATGTATGTAAGTATATACCCCCGCCCCCCTGGCACGCCGCGCGCAATTTGTCTCGTTACCGTCACCCAGGGCGAAGGGGTTTTACAACTTTTCATCGGGCCGATGAATTTACTCGCCGATCCTTCGTGGTAATGGGTCCTTCCTTTATGCGAACGTCCGACGATTCGCTTCTCGTTTACACTTTGTTTAACCGGGCCGATTCGCGCCGGAGGGGCACGTGTTCCCTCGAGCTTCGACAATGGTCGGCTACTTCGTATTATCTTCCGTGCTGGGATTTATTCAGGCGTTCGCGTTCGGAGCCGCGTGTACGGCAACCTTGGCGCTTCTGTTTGATTTTATTTGTAGGTTTCTGTAGCTCGGAATATTCGAGGAAATTATTACTTTGCCTCTGTTCAAGGTTCAACCGTACAGTTTCGTCTCCCTCCGCTTTATTTAGCATGCGTCGCATTTGTAATCACGTTTACCGTCGCTCTAATCGCCGTTTTAGTTTATTGTTGATGTTACTTTGACGTTATTTAACGTTATCTTTATATTGATTCTAGTCTTTTATTTTTAATAGTTTCCTGTTCGCGCGGTTCACAGAAATTATCTTTGTCGTTGGAACTTTTTGCAAAATGGTACAAATATAGAGGGAAATTTATTATGATACAATAAAGTTGGCTGATTTTTAGTAAATTATATATACATAAAGAAGTGTGATTTATTAGGGTTATTAGAGAAGAACTTTAAAATATTATCCAGTTTAATTGGAATATTTCTTCTTATTAAACTTCTCTTTCAAGTAAAATAACTCCTCTTTAACAAAGTTTTGTAATATTTAATATTTCTCTTTTTGGTGATAGATAGCAAAATAGCTTGTCTAATTTAACGCAACTTTGCAAGATTTATACATAGAGATTCTACAATTATTATTTCTGAAAATTGGAATCAATTGGCGATGTTTCAAATTTCACAGAGTTTCTCTACCATTTATGTACTGATATACTCTAAATTTATTGGTCAAACTGCGGATATTTTAATTAAATTAAAACTGCATTAGATTTTTCGGCTTTAATTTTAAGATTATAATCAAGATTAAATCGAGATTTTGCAATCAATTAGCCAGTTTCACGAAAAATCAGTATTAACAATCTCAGCATAATGCATCGTAAAAATCATTCGCACAACTATGTCACTTTTAATTGCAACATAACCACGCCAATGGCACCACCAGCGAATGACGACAGGTCCGCCGATGACACCATGTTGCTGTCAGCCAACACGAACGTGTTAACGTCTACATAAAATTCACGCAGGCACAAGCAAGCATCCGTCATCATTGGTAATGGTTGTCGCTCTGTTAATTGCGACAAACGCGCGACAATTATACGAGTCTGCTAATTTTCTCATCGTCATCGCGTCGTTTAATTTTTCCCGCGGAAATAGCGATCGGAGAGCTTTTCCCCGAGATCCTTTGTCCCGTTCTCCATAGCCGCGAATTAGATGTGGGTTAGGGATCCCAAGGCCGCGGGAACTCGTTCGCCCCGATCTTTCATCGCTTGTTGCTCGTTTTCCTCTGTTTGGCCGTCTCGTCCGGCTTGTTCCGTTCCGTTCCTACCATCCTCTCGGCCTGTACCCTCACGGGATCACCGCGGCCGCGCGGCTCGCTTCTGCACGCGTGCGTGCGTCCCGACGCGACGCATGCGTTCGGCCGGTCGCGTGCCAGCAAAAATAGAATTGATTTCGCGGGACCGAAGGACGACGACTTCGATGCCAGCCTCTTATCTCCGACATTTAGCGTGCGGATTTACGAACGAGCCGCGATCGTTTCAATTATTTTCTAAACCCATCCTTCTCGCCGCCTCCTGTCAACCCCTTCTTAGGACGCTGCAGACTGTAGGATAGCAGTATGGAGGGATTCGTCGCAGGATCGACGTAAGCGGAGTCTATTTCTTTAAGATAGTAATTAAATGTGTAAAAGATATTGTCTATAGAACGAAGATGAATTTTATATCGTTATATGTTTATAGAAAAGAGAGTTAAATATATGGTTGAATTATTTTAAATAAAATGATTGACGAAAGAGTGAGATGCATATGTAGCTCCCTATCTTCTATTTATTACAGACAATTTTAATTTCTCACAATAAGATGCAGTCTAGTAATAGGTATTTAAAACTCAATCTGAACGTCTTTCGTCTTTTCAAAAATGTTACAGAAGGTGGCGAGCACAGAATCAAATAACTAAAATTAATATTAATGATTTAGAACTAGTTCAACACTTTGACCGATTTTCTGAGATTTGAAAATTTTACGCCTAATCTACTATATCCCTCTACTTTAATTAGCATCAGTAGCAAGCAAGAATTTCGTCAAATTAATCGATATCACACAGTTTAACTTTTTAATTTTATTATTAAATACAATATTTAATTTTAAATAATTATCGAGGTTGCTGGTACGGAAGCAAAGCATTAAACAATACCCTAACCCTGCGGATGATCGAAATTTCGATTCGTTCCCCTAATACCTCAAGGATCCGCCTCTCCGAGTCTCTAATAAAGAAATCCAATAAAGAACCCCATAGGCCCGAATCTCGAAAACCGCTGCGAAACCATCACCCCATGCAAACGTCTCTCGACTCACTCGAAAGATCCAGTCGCAGCGCATTCCACGCTCGTTAAAAAAGGATCGATTTTTACGACGTCGGCCCGGCACTCCAGCACCTGTGCAATCTTCCCAAGGATGAAGATTGGGTGTTTGCTGGCCCAATGGACAGCGACGATTATTATCCGGGGGGACCTGCTACCGCGAGGAAGGGAACGCGTACGCACCGGGGCCTGGGATCTGGAATTTTCCAGAGAACTCGCAAACTGTCCGAATGGGCGGACAAATTATCATCCGGAGTCACAACAGAGCGTGCCCTTTTCTTGCCGGTGCTTTCTCCGGGACCACACCCCCGCTTTTCTTCCCCGCTTTTCTTCCTCGCTTTTCTTCGACGCACCATGGGCGACGTTCCACCTTGCGCGTTTGATTTATCGCGATCTCAACGTGTCCGAAAGCTGTCCTCTCGACGTCTCCACGGGACTCCCACGTGGACTGTTGCGCGATCCGGCGACACCGTCGCATCCCCCGAACCTTTTCCGCACTGTCCTCCACCCCAAACAGACAGAGAGAGAGAGAGAGAGAGGGAAACACGGTCGGATTCTTTGGTGGTCGTGCGCACAAAACGGTCCATCTAAGATCGATTATACGGTGGATCCCGTTGAAGAGACCGTGGATCTCGAATCGAGTCCTATGCACACGAATCGTCTCGCGACGCGTCCTCTTCGATATAGCCGTTCCCGTGGAACTTTGATTCAATGCCGATGCCCCATTAGTGGCCCATGGACACGCGGAATGCTTTCACTGAACGATCGAGGATGATCGACGAGCTGGACGTTTGACGAATCGAGGCGGGGACCGAGTCGTCTGTGAACGGGTCCTCGGGATCGGGTACTCGGCTTTCTGGTAATTATGGGATGCTCCGGGTGAAAGTTGAATGGGGTTAGTTTGTTGGCGAGCTAGACCGGTCGAGTAGCTTGCTGTGCTAGTGGACGATCGTCCGGCAGATGCCCGAGATCCGGCAGCATGTCCACAGATCGGCTAGATTACGCGTTATTTATTTTTTAAGGGCTCGCGATCGACCGTCTGGCCAAGAGGTCAACCGAACACCCCCTGCAGGCTCACCTGATCAGATAGAGCAGCCTCCCAGTTACGGGAAATATACATCACAATGCCGCGACCTGATCCACATTGTCAGATGCCTGTTCGGTCTTCCATCGATCAACCCTTTGCTTCTCGTTCGGCTCGATCTTGTAAGAAGACAATTTTTTGTCGTGTTGTGCGAAGTTGTCAGAGAGCTTCTTTGGAAAGGAAGCGATAGGTTTGAGGGATAAATTGTTTAAACAAGGTGGTATTTACTGCTATACATTCAATGTATATACTATAGAATGGGACTTTTGAATTTTTGTTCACAGGTTAAAATAAAAAATTAAAAACGTAATAAAAGTAATAGCAGAATTAAAAAGCAGTTCATTGAACTGCTACCTTTAAGATTAAATAAAATTCTTAATCCAGTTTGAGAAAGACTATTGTGCATTAAACAGTGTCCACATAATTTCTACCATTTATTGCCTACTGCAGTATACATGCAACCATATAGAAATAATGGAAAATAAAACTACTACCGAAATTAATCGTAGAAGTGATTCAAACACGCTGTAATTGATCTATAAATAATTGATTCTAAAGAGCGACTAAACTAGAGATATCGACAATAAGACGGTTTAATATTATTTTTATTATAATCTGAAATATATAAGGTATTTTATTACAGTTTCATGCAATCAACATCAGCAACAGAAATTATTGAGAAACTATAGCAATTTTCTACTCGTAAATGTCCTAACACTTTCGGAGTGTACAATGCGAAACGTATTGTATCCCCAATAGATCCTCTTTGTTCTCCACCGACGTCACAAAGCTCCAGGAGGAGTAGCCGACGCGTCGTAAAAGAACCGGCGACGTTACCGAGGACGGTACAAAAGGAAGGATAACTGTCACCTGCTGTTGACGATAAAACTGATTATCATAGGAACCGGTAGAACAGAAATCCAATTTACCGTGACACGTTATCAGGGGAGAGCCGTGTTTCGTTAAGCATCCCGGCGTTGTTGCTTTCAATTATTGCGCTGTCTACATCCACATAACGGCTATCAAACGCTCGCTGGTAACGGCGGCCGACGCGCGGCAACGCGCACACCTGAGAGAGGTGAGCCCGATTATTTTGCGGTTTCACCGCAATTATCGTTGCCAGGTGAATCCGGATGCGGCGAAAAAAATCCCTCGACGATGGGCGTGCAGCGTGGGGTGCGCCGTTGCCGCGAGACGCCCGGCGCTCCCTCCCCGCCGACACGAGCCGCGCCACGGAGCCACGGCTAGAAAAATGTCGCAGCTGCAAAACACATTTACGAGCGGACTAAATGGAAACGCGACGAGTTGCGCGCACGAAGGAGACGACCGTTCCGGCCGCTGCGAGCGAACATGGAAATTCGACGAGGACAGAGAAACGGGCGATGGTATTAATGGACCCTGTAATGAGACGCGATTAATCAGGATCATCGGGTGCGCCTCTATTGATCTTGTTACCCGATTGCGAGACGATAGGATGTAGCGGTTAAACGCCCGTTCAGGCTGCCGCGCCGTTCGTACGATCGTTCGTTTAACGTTCTCGACGGTGTCCGAATGTTCGTTAATAGTGTCGAGTTCTTGCGAGACACATGCTCCTGTTCCTTTATTTTTTCATCGTGCATACTGGTTTTTAACGACGACGGAATACACGCATACCGTAGTTAAACAATTAAACGAAACTAAAAATGTCGACACGTTAATTACGGCTCATTAAAATCGCTTAGCAGAGGAAGATTGCACCTGGCGTCTCGCAGTAGTTTAGATTTTTGAGTCGATGCTTTTTCGAAGTAAATTACAGTTGCGCTGGGATATTTCAGATGTAACATAAACGTTCAGGGGTTAAATGATGTTCGCGCTCCGATCGAATTGTCCTCCGACTTTGGCGTCGCTTTGCCGTTCGGATCCCAGGGTGGGTTCAAGAACCTTGCCGAAGTTGGCGCAGGTTGCACAAGGTGCAATGCACTTGTCTTATCTGATCGCTCGCAGCGTCCGTAGCAGATTAATGTGGGATCAAGCCTCGACGAAAAACTCTCGGTGTCCCTATACCGGGCCGCTCTTCTCTATGATGGATCGCTAATACGTATGGTGGCGCGGGACGCCGTACGCCATTGTGCCAGCGTAACAGCCGACGCGGGCCCCCCTCCCACCCCGGTATTTTCCACAAGTATAAAAAGTCAAAGAAGTCGTCTGACAGTCGCCAGCTCGCGGATTCCCAGGCGATTACATCTGTACGAAGAGTTGGCCTAGCGTCGTTCCCCCATTGTCAGGGCGTATATCGAGGCCCTGGCTCCCTTTATCGAGAAAGGTTCCCCTCTACCGGGCGGCTCTCTGCTCATCGGTGGAAGTCAATGGGGCCCCGGGCCCCGGCGAGGAATCCACGTTTCAATGAAGATCTCAAAGTTTTTCGGTGGGGTGCGGCCAGCGCAGGGGAGGAGAGGGGCGCAAGGGAAGGCAGGTAGCCCTTTTTCTGGTAGGTGGGCCTGCACGACCGCACTCCCGAAACCGGCTACAAAACGTTTTATTTATACGCGCTTACACCAGGCCCACCTGGGACCCCCCCCCCCTCTCCTCCTCTTCCATTCTTATTCCTCTTCCTTTTCTTCCCCCTCTTTTTCGTCTTCTTTCTCGTCTTTCTCGTCTTTTTCTTTCGCCTCGTCGTCTTTTTTTCTCCGCGTTCTGATTTCTCACACCTCGATCCTTTTTTCGGGGCCCGGACCAGTTGTCTGCGATCTCGTTCCTTTCGCTTCCTCGCCAGGGGACCAGCTCTCTTCCTTCCGTGATTCCTCGGGGAACGGCAAGGTGCGATTCCCACTCCGCTTTCGCGACAAGTGCCACTGTTCCATTGGCCCAGTTTCAGTCTTCATCGGGCGCGATGTCTTCGCCCGTTTCGGGATTAGGGCCACTAGGGAACTGGAACTCCTTGGGGAACTCTCCCGCGGCGACCCTCGACAGCCGAGTTTCATCGAGTCACGCGAGCGTGGTTTTCGGGGCCTTATTTTAATTAGCTCGTTGTCGAGAAGACGGAGGATTTCTGCCGGCGATACGGTTAGGCTATTGGACTTGAGATACAGTGGATTAGGCGAGTTACGTTTTCGAAAACTTTGGCTTTTGCGTTGCGGAGCGATTTATTGCTATGCTTTTGGTTTGTTTGAGGTAGTACATATTTTTATTTTTTCTATTTTTGGATAAAGAGATATTTTTTGATTTATTTTCTCTATTTTTGGATAAAAAATATTTGTAGCCTTTAATTTCGTTTATTTTTTAATAAAAAAAATGGTTTTATTCTTCTATTTTCTTTATCTTTGAATAAAAAATATTTGTAGCCTTTAATTTTATATCTTAATTTTTTTATTTTGTTTATTTTCGTATAAAAAGTACCTGAAGTCTAGATTCTTAACATAACCTAACTGCACAATGACGAAATTTACATGTGCTACTTCATGCTTGTGATTCAGACTGTTTCGAATGTTGCGTCCTATATTTTGTTATTCCTCGTAGCGTTCAACTATGTCATCTCCATGCTACAAGACCCAGACATTTTATACTATACAAAAATAGCAACAAAGCATTTATCTACCGTAACACATGCGTGTTCCTAAATAACCTATAAAAGTATCCCTACGATCTCAACAAGCGTAAATTAACCCCTCCACTCAAATGATGACTCCGAAGTACTACTAAAAATTGTTATGTCACATCCTAAAGTAATTTTTACATTTGCTTCTTCTATTTAGAAGACTGTTAAAAGCTTAACCATTTTATTATTCCGAACCCTCAATTTAACAAACATAAAATACACGAAGCTGTACCAAACAAGAATACCATTCCTCAGAAAAATGATTTTGAATTGAAACTTAAAATAGCTTCGAGTACAAAGGGTTAAAAAATCGAAGGGTTAAGAAAGAAGATTTCCCTGTTATTTCCCCTGCAATTAATTATTAAAAAATCCCTAGGTATCGCGATGGAAAGATCAACATTCCCGCAGATTTCTTGCGCCGATTCAGCTTCCACAACTTCGCCGCAGGTTGCGCTCGAATCGTATTATAAATAATCGAGTAGTCGAAGACATAATCGAAACGGCGACATAATCAGGACACTTTAGACCCCGATCGGTTGCATCTCCGAAACGAAGTCAATCGATAACGGCGTGGCCGGGAATTTCGCAAAATCGGCAAAAAGGTAGAGTCAGCCGACGGGACACGAAAGCAAAACCGTCGGGTTGAATACGCGCCGGTTAACCTTCGAGATGTGAGAACGGTTTTTATGACATCCTTGGCTATTTTTTTCTCGCCGTAGCAAATGAATCGAATATACATCCGCGAAGTCGATGAAGAAGGATGGAAAGCCGATAGGAAAGCCAATTAACGTTCCGCGAAGTCGCCGCTTCGCCCTGGAATCGCCCTCCTCGAAGCCCCGACTTTTAACGATCGCGGAGTCGGCTCGACGATCTTGCGGTTATCGTTTCCCGACGGACTTCCACTGTCCAGACTCGAATTGTGGCCGCGGTCGTACTGATAACGAAAGCATTACCAGCTGCTGTCGATGTTTTAGCATTTTCCAAGTCAACTTCGGTGTTAATTACTTAAAATATTCTGCAGAATTTTGTTACTAAAAGCTTTTAATGGCTTGAAAAAATGGAAAATTAATTAGCATTCGCTGCGACTAGAGGAAACGAAAATATTGAGAACAATCCACGGTATCCTTCAACCGATCGATCGGCTCAATCAGGCGGAGAAGAAATTACCTGTCGCAAGATCGCGCGACCATAACTCTCACTCGTTTCCGTCGACGGTGATCGCGGTAGTTTCCCGGATTATCGCCGACAAAACGAAGTATTAAAAATTGCAAAAACTGGGAATCCCGGCCGTGCATCCCACCGTCCAGTTTTTCCGTGTCGTTCGACGTCAATCGGTAATTTCGCGTGGACGTCGAAGATTTGATGGACATAAGATTTGACAGGCAGAAATGGATCGCGGGGAGAGCGACGGCGCGGCGGATAAAGAGCTGCCGCGAGCGTCGATGATATATAAAATGTCAAGCAATAAATATCAATCAAGACGGTCGGTGTAATTAACGACAACGTTTATTTCCTCTGGTTCGAACGAGTGGACGGTGTTTTATGGCGTGAAGTCGCCGTCCTCGAGGATTTACGAGGGATTTTTTCAAAAAGAGGGGAGGCTGTTAAGCAGAGTGGTTACGTGGCCCGGTCGCATTAATGGCGAACATTATCCGCGGACACGGGGCGCGAATCATTACGCCCAGGCCGCGAACAATTCTATTAGATAACGCGCGAACGACTACGATCGACTGTCGCGCCGGGCAATCATCGAAAACCGGAAGGCGTCGCCGCGTTCGATATAATACCGCGGCGAAAGGAGCCGTGGCTATTGGTTTTTCGGTGCGCTGTACGGAGAACTCGCGGCGCTGTGCATCATGGGAATCATTATATTGTCCGGCCGTCAGCTGCTAATATTATACTCCTGATTACGATAACTGCGAGAATGAAAATTCATGTTCAATTTGGTTTTATGGCTGATTTACGGACGTTAATCGCATACCTGTACTTACTAAAATGGGCATGCGGCGGTCTCCCACCGTAATCACAAAGACGGCTGATCAACATAAATGAACATCGTTTTCCCGCAACAACACGGGAGCAACGACGGGGTGTACTGGACCTAGGGCACTCGAGTTCGGTTCCTGATTTTAGTTTGTTTTCGGTCATAATTAATGTCATATTTATCGAGCAAGACCTACGAAATCATTCAGGTCTGTTATCTCGCTTATCTTTACGTTGAAAAATTCAACTGAGATCTTCTCTTATCTCATTTTTTAATAAAGAAAATTAACTTCAAATTCTTTCTTATTTTTTTATTGTATTTTTGAATGGAAACATTGAGTTAAAATTCCGTTTATTTATTCAGTTCAATTTGGAATAAAAGGATTGAGTTTAATAATTTTGCGTTCTTTCTTTTCGCTTTTTTATTTCGTTTATTTTTGAGAGAACTATTTCGAATCATCAAATATCAGTTGCTCGATCTTCCTTATCTCGTATCTGAAGTAATGCCTGATTATCTTAATGTTTCCCGGTACGTGTGAGACGAACACCTCTCAATCCGACCAAGGACGCATAAATGTCCTTGAATTGGTAATTTATTAACTGGTCCGTTGCTGTTAGTCCTTGCTCTCTTAAAACACACTACGAATGAGATTCGGCTTATCAAAGATTTAATAGAACCATAAGATCTCGTGCACCCCATTCAAAATTACTACCTTGCACGACCAGTCAAGGCGATTTATTTCGGTGAAAGTTGAGAAGAAAATGCAAATTTTCTAGAGCATAATAATTACATAATTCATAAAGCAGCACATTACAGCACACGAATTATATTAAAAATCCCTTTTCCTTTTTAATTCATTTATTCAATGCAGCATCTGCTTAATAGCAAGTAGTAGCGAGTGTGAACTTTATAATTGTAGGGTTAAATACATGAAATAAATTGGATTTAATATATATAATAGTTTTACATTAAATTATCTATATTAAACACTATGGCTCCTCAATCTAAATTCCCTCATGTTACTATATAATTTTGCTAAACAATTATCTTTCTTCTAAATAAGGCATCAATTCTGCAGCATTTTTATAGTCGTCATTATTTCTCCATATTAACAATTTTTACTCACCTTCTATTCTTGTTGCACGTCAACCATTATTGAAAAATACTTCCTTGTAAGCTCTGCATTACAGTTGCTAAAAAGTGGTTCATCTATTTTCAATATTATTAACTAATATGTTATTTTAATATACCCAATCCTTAGACAAGTTAATAGATCTTATTCTAACAGCTTCTCCACGAAGCCGTCGTATTTTAAAAATCGATCACCGTTTTTCGGAAACATTAACATCGTCATAAACACCGTCTGACCACGATCGCTCCCCAAATCGATCAGAATCGTGCCATCACGTCCTCCCGGCATCGTTCAAAGCCAACGGAAGTCCAACACAGTCGAAGGAAACTGAATCCAGAAGGATGCTCAATATAAATCAGCGGTGGTCTGTCGAATCGCGGAGGCGCGATCCCTTCTGTTTGTTGGTTTTTCGAGAGCGTGCCGTTGCACGGGGCTCATTGTTCGTAAACATATGTTCCCGTGGGCGTGCAAGGAGACTGTCGACCGAGAGAGAGAGAGAGAGAGAGAGAGAGAGAGAGAGAGAGAGAGAGGGAGAGAGAGAGAGAGGAAGGGAGAAAGGGATGTATAGAGAGGTGGATAGGGAGAGCAAAATAGACAGAGGTCGATAGGTGGATGGCTGGAGCGAGAGAGAGGGAGATATGGCAAGGGAGAAAAATAGAGAGAGATACTTAGGAAGAGAGAGAGAGAGAAAGAGTGGGAGATGGAAAGAGAAAAAAGTAGAAAGGGAGAGAGAGATAGGTAAGGAAAGAGAAAAGTAAAAAGAGAGAGAGAGAGAGAGAAAATTAAAAATGGAGAGAAAGATGGAAAGAGTAAAAAGTAGAAAGAAGGTAGGAAGAGAGAAAATTAAAAAAAAGAGAGAGATTGGTAAGAAGAGAGAGAAATAAAGAGAGATAGGTAGAGAGAAGAGTGAGGCTAGGTAAGAAGAGATAAAAATAAAAGGAGAAAGGGACAGATGAAAAGAGCGAAGAGTAGAAAGAGTTAGAGACAAAGTGGGAGTCCGAGAGAAACAGAGAGAAAATAGAAAATAAAAGGATGAGAAAAGGAGAGAGGACTAGAGACAGAGCAAGAAAGAGAGAAGGACGGATGGACGAGCAGCAGACAGCCAGTCTAGCATCACCTGGACGAGGAGCACGCGCCTCCCGATTCTGCGACAGGGTGGGAAGGACACCGCCGCATGGACATCGAAGCAACATGCGCATTGTGCTCGTGCCACCGCTGTCGGGTGCCCGCGTTGCCATAATGCGATCGTATAACGTCGCGCAACGTCGGGCCCCGTGGACAATGCCACGACCTGCCACGGGAAACCCTTTCGCGAGCTACGAAAATCCTTTTAGGATCATCGATACCCGACAAAGGCCCAGCTAAACCGCGTCCGATCGCAATTAAGATCGAGGGACACTCGACAGGATCGACATTCAGAACTGCAACTGTGTCGAATGCGACCAGATTTTTGCGTTATGCAAGAATACCTATTGCTTCCTGGATTTCGCAGGCATTTCGTACGGATTGAATAACTGTTTCTCATAATTTGGAGGTTTTGTTGATTCATTTATACATTTACCTTTGCAGAAATGACGTGTGGCTTTTATTTCTGTCATAGTTGAAGAAGTATTAGATTAGGAATAAGAGAATGAAGAATAAGCGATTAAAGAAAAATGTATTTCTTCTTTTAGAAATTTGAATTTGAATTCTACTATATCCACACCTTAGTACTCCATGTATTTATATTATATCTATTATAGTTTTATTATAAAAGCAGAATATGAAATAGAAATATGTTTCCTCCTTTAGTAATTTCAATAAATTCAGGGATGGTAATATTCTAAAAATTTGTCTGCCATGTTCACGATTTACTATTTTGTCAAGTCGTATGCTTGTCATAAGTATAACTATTGCATGAAGTTGTAGCTTACTGCGAGGAATACGGGAGTACGAAGCGGCGTACACAACTTTCGAACGTCTCTTAAAAAAAATCATCAAAGCCTCAAGCAACAGTGTGCCCGTAATCGGCGCCAATTAATTGGTCGCAACGCTTTTTGCCTCTGCCTTTATAAACCGTGCTACCTGCAACGGCTTAATGTACCGCGAAATCGCCGCATAATCTTGCCGGTTCATTATCCCAATGTCGCAGGGAGCGATCATCGACGGGAAAGCCTCGCCGCTTATCAGGGATCGTTCACTTCTTATCGAGGCGTCGATGATCCTCAGGGTCAGCCGATGGCTTTCGTTTCTCAGGGTTAATCTCCGCTTAAGCCACGATAAAGACCACCCTTAAGGATCAACGATCCGTGGATTCGCCGGCCGGTCGCTTAATTATTGCAACCCCGAATTGTCCTCCGCTAACTAGACCCTAATCTTGTGCTTCCGGACCTTTGATGTTGCCGTATAAGGTGTCGAGAATCCTCTCCTTCACGGCAAAGCCTTGTCCGCAGGGGAACTTCGTGGGACATTAATCCTGTCGAATCGAGCTCCTTGTTGATCGTCTGCGACGATATAATTGTCTAAAACGTGATTAGAATCAGGTACGTTCCGAACGATAATCGAACGATAAAACAGAAGCTGGCGAAATGAACTGATTCTTTTCTTGGCTGTATTGATTCATTGCTGAAAATAAGTTGATCTAAATAAGGAGAATAAATGTGTCACGGAATAATTCACATTTGCATTTTTATAATTCACTTTATGGGTTTCGTTCGTACAGGTTTGCATTGGCCCCGCCTTCTTGTATTGGCACGCCTCCTTTGGACTTGTCCCCGCCCAATTTAAGGTTATCTTTGCTCTTTATAGGCTTGACTCCGCTCCTTTTGTATTAACCTCGCCCTTTTTTGTATTAGCCCCTCCTCTTGTTGTATATGCCCCGCCTCTTTATGATCATCTCCTCCCCTTTTTGTATTTCTGATAACCACATTTTTAATAAATGTTTCTGACAACCACAGCTTACAAACGAAAAATCTGAAAAAATTCTGTAATGAGCAGATTAATGTCCAAAATAAGCCATATTCTTTCCAAAATTTTCAGAAAGCTCCCAAAGCATTTAAAATAGCGTTTAAAATAAAATGATCTAAAAATGCCCACTAACTTTCGATACAGAGTAATTCTATTCAAGCTGGGGATTTATCTTACGAAAGCATCGAAGATTTCGACATGATCGCTCGGCGCGCAATAAATCGCGAATTTCGCGAGGGAACAAGGTGCAAGAGGGTTCGTGAGTCCTTGTCGGAACGGGTGGATTGGTAAGTGTAAAAATTACGGCGGCAGGATAATTGCGCGAAGTGGCCGAAGTGGTTAAAGGTCGCCACGATCACGGCGAGGATCGATCGATCGATCGGTGTCTGTAATCCGTTTGGGCGGAGAACGTACGAATCCGAGAGAGAGAGAGAGAGAGAGAGAGAGAGAGAGAGAGAGAGAGAGAGAGCGAGAGGGATGAACGCGCGGAGAACAGAGAGAGGAATCGCGCATCTCCGTAGGAAAGGAAGCATCTGCTCGCCTCGGGATCGCGAAAAATTCGCGGGAAAAATTCCGGCAGCTGCAAACCGCCCCGTCATGCGACACACGCCGAACAATTTTAAAACTCTCGCGCTGTTACCGACAGAATATTACGTTTAGTTCCAAGGACGGGGCCGCGCGCGCCATGATTTCGTCTTCGTTCACGTGTTGCCCTTCGGCTTTCCTCGTGCGCACGTCGCGTACGTTTTAATCGAACCGGACGGAACGACAGCTCTGTTGTTTGACGTGAATTTTGCTGGTGAAAATTATCGGGTTCACGGTCTTTATTTTCATACTGCCGTAATAATGGAGCACATAAATTATTTTATAAGATCCAACGGGAGAAGTACCTCAAGTCAGCAGGGTTCGCCTTTTCAAATTCTGAAAATACTTTACTAACAACATTGACAATTTCTGTAATACCTAATACAATTTTTTATAATATTTCCAAAATATTTTTATTATACTTTTCTGGTCTAAATATTCTTTTTATATTTTTTCTTATATTCGTGTAGCTGTTCTACTACTTGAAATGTTGCTATTTGATTTTTTTATTTTGGTTAATAGTAATCTTTAATTTGATAATTTAACCAGTATTTTTCATTTATTTTGTTAGGTCACTAGCGATCACGTTTGATTCATATAATACGTTTACCTAACGGCACTTTCGTTAATAAATTTATTATTTGGAACAACAGTCCCGATAAAATCGCAAATATAATATAAATATATTATACTATTAATATATCATAATATAAATATATCATAATATAATATAAATAAAATAACATAGTTGCTTGCCTCCTAACCCTGGCGTTAATTGTCACGAACGGTGATCTCGACTTGTTGACTCTCTCGTTCGCGGCTTTCCCGAATTCTTTCAGGAACATGCACGCAACGGGAACAGATTATTCGATGAAATTGCCGAGTGCACTTATCCGGGGTGCTCGAGCACGGATTTTCGGGGGATCGGCCGGAGCGATTGTAACAACCGCTCGCACACTGCGAAGAGGGTGTTCGGAGAGTGTGCTCGACAAGAATCGTGGGCTTGGGAAAGTCTGTCACTCTAAACGGCAAGTTTTCGACCGTTCAACAGTCATCGACTTCTTGAATTAATTTTTACAAGACTATCGATAGAATGGGGCGCAGAAAATGTTGTTCGGTCACGGGACCCATGCGAAATATCTTTGAAATTCACGTTCCCATACTTTCGAATTTCGTTCAAGAATTATTCTTAAAACTGCGGTTTCAATCGAATGGACTGTTTCGTTTCATTTAAGAATTACTTCAAGCACTATTCTAATATAATATAAATAACCTTTTAATATAATATAAATGACCTTCGACATTTATATTTATTGATGTGAATTATTCCAGGCTTTTTTGTCAATTCAATGCAGAGAAATTATGCAAAGAAAATATTATTAGAAGAATTTGACAATAGGACTATATTATTTACAATTCATTAAACCAATTCTAGGTAGGAGTAAAAAGTCTATGAATTTTATATTTATTCCAATCGATGCATACAATTTTTATCTTGCATAAATATCCACAATCTAGCCGTCGACGATATTATTGCAATTTCCATGCCAACTGTACTTGTCAAGAGCAAAAGCATTTATTTTCCACCCCCATTTCACACCCTCGCATAACGATACATTATTTCCTTTCTATTCTGTCCAATAAAATATAAAATTGCTTACACCTTTACGAAGATTGCTAATCATTGCGATCATGCGGTGCTGGTCCATAAAGCAACAGCGACGATATTGACTGAAGTAAATCAAGAAAAATAATGCATTGAAACAATAAAAATTAAGATGCACAAGTTCCGCTGCCGGAGTCGTCGATTCCAACGTTCCGAGCACCAGCTCGACCACTGTGCGCAAACGCATCCCGGGTCCTGTCCGGGATGCATTTGCACCCGATAAACTACGACGGGTTACACGAGTAAATTCACTGCAATTTGATTCATCTTTCGGGCATAATCACTTAACGAGCACTCTGCGGCTCCCTTTTAAGCCGTGGATTCCTTAATAACAGTCCGCGCGCTCGGCTCCGGTTAACTAAGACCTCCGGCTAGCCCCTGGTGAGGGTGGCGACGCAGGGAGAAACGGGCAGGCCTCGTTGCACGTCAAACATTTCTCTCAAGGATCACGGCCGGATAAACGAAACGGGAGAAAAAGGCGCACGGAAACCGGCGATGGAAAAAGGCGGCCGGCAACAATGCGAAACGAACGCGTTCCATTATTGTAAATTCGTGAAATCGTTTGTCGTTCACTGTCCTCATTGTTTGTCAATTTGTTTGATAACGTTTCATACCCGACGTTGGCATAATTGCGAGAGTTTGAAGCTTTGATTAATATTTTTTAATGGATTTTTAAATCCGATTTGACTGGAGAATGCAGAAGGCAGAATGTAATTTTTACAATGCAATATTATAACAATATTATTTAGAGTGAAATTTTGCTGTTTTTGATAAAAATTGAAATTTTGTCTTTATTGTATAATAGTAGAATTGATTACAAGGAGTATTATACAATTATAATTTTAAATAGATTTGGATACAGAGATAACATTGCTTTTTCTTTAAGGGCTTAAATTCCATACATTAAATGTTCCGTATTATTTTTTAAATATGAAGCATCACGAATGAGAAAGCAATGTCAAAGAACAACCATAAATAAAAATTGCATTCACTTAATTATCTTCTTTCCCGTTCTTTAAAGAACAATTTAAAATTTATCGAGTGTCTTTCGCTTGGAATAAAGAATTATATTCAATCATTTGTTTACAGCTTCATTATCACAATAATTATGAACTCAAAACGGGAAAAAACGATCATTGCCACCAGCTGTGGGACAAGTTTAACGTACAGATCGATCACGAACGAGACCGATGTGTATGACTTATTAAAAACCTGTAAATTCATTGATCCAACGAACAGTAAAGACACGGTGTCAAAATTTCACAAACACGACGGTGTCCGAATATTAATGGGGGTATCCAACAGTATCCAACAATAAGCTGCCCGAGGCCTGGTCTCCCATAGCTTACCGATACCTAACCGGACGAAGTCGCTCGTCACTTGTCACATCGAGGCCGACACAGTCCGAATGTTTCGCATTTCTCGGCGATTTTTTCCGCTCGATGGAACAGCCACCATCCAATTCTGGATCGCTGGTAGTTCGCGCGAGGGGGAGGGGTGGGGCGGCGAGCCGGGCGTGCCCGGTTTCTTAAGTGTAGGTCAGTTATACCAGACGAACTGGTTTCCCCGATCGGCCGCCAATTAAATGGAAACCGGCAACCTGTTGTTTCCCGACACGCTTCTTGATGCCCGGTGAGCAGAAGGTCGTTCCCTTGGCTACGATCCGGCTGTTTTTGCCCGCCGCGATAGAGATTTCAACGATCCCGGGCGGTGTCTTTGACGCCGGAGCGCGCCGGATTTCGCGGGGGCCTTGCGCCACGCGCGGACGCGCGGCGGATCGCGATCGCGGGAGACCCGATCGACACGGTATTCTCTTTGCGAGCGCGGGGCACGCCGAAGAGGGTGGCTCTGCTCTCCTGCCAGCGATTTGTCAATCGAACCGCGGCGCGCGATCTTTTCTTGCTGCCGCGTCGTTTTGCTCGGTGTCTGCGGAGAGGAAGAAATCCGACGCCGCTTCTTCGCGTTTTGCTTTCTCGATCGCGAGGGGAGCTTACGCCTTGGAAAAATTCGCGCCGGGAACTTTTGTCGCTACTGGACACTTGGCTGCGTCGATCTTTGTCTTGGTGATCACTTTGTTTTATCGATCGGCTCTGTCGACGTTCTCTCGACGTTCTGTCGACAAGGTGTTCTAGAATCATTCTAGAATAATTATTATTACGAGTTAGAATGAATTGTCGTTCGTAAGCATTTTAATCTGAAATGTGGGAAAAGTATTTTTTATGTGAAATGTAAAGTTATTTGGATAAGTTTGCTTTAAGAATTGTTTTAAGACGGGCGAAAGTTATGAATTTGTTGCAGAAGCATTTTAACCTGAAACATAAGAGGAGTATTTTTGTTCTAAAATATAAAATTATAGATTTAGTAAGACGATTTTATTTCGATATAAGTATCCGAACCTCGATTATCTGAATTAATTATAAAAAGACAAATGTTCGAATAATAGAATAGCTATTTGGAGAATTATATCCAGAAGCTATTTCAAAAAATTATTATCTATTAGTTCGACCATTAATAAACCAATTTAGCTACTGATAAATTAATTCCACTATTAATTAATTCGACCGTTCGACCATAAATTAATTTCACCACGAATAAATTAATCTGTCTATTAATATAAAATAAACAAAAAGAAACTCAACAGAATATTGAATCACGTTCCCCAACTAAGACTCAAATAATTAATTAAATTACTTAAAAGTCAACTGCTTTTTACAGTAATATATTGTAATGGTACATAGTACAACTTTCTCGAAGAACGCGTTTCCTCGCTCTCTATGGGGTTGCTCGGATCGCGTAATCGATACTCGTGGTCAACAGGTCTGAGGAATGTTACAATGCGAAACAACACGAAATCGTTGCGATAAATCGATCGACCTTTACGCGATCGAGCCGTTCGAGTAACCGACGACGTTGTCGAACGTGTAGATCGGATCTACGTTCGTGTCGCCTGCGCGCGGTTTTTGTTACGTTCTTAAGGCGAGGCGGATAGATAACATCGTATTTGTCCAAACAGTGGGGGTTGGAGTCGAAGGTGCATGGGGTTGGTTAACGTGCATGGGGCAATGAAACGTTGATGCTTGGTGCCCACAACAGAAGAAAGGTGTTTCTCGTGTTCCTATTGTTCGATCGATATTGCTCGCCGATGCGAGGAAATTCGTCGTGAATTTGTAATGGAACTGTTTTTTTTTTTTCCCCCCCTATGAGAAACTTATTGTCGTTGGTACCATTGATCCTTTCCGGGCCTGCGGCAATTATAAAAGAAATCGAATTCGTTCGAATTTATAACCTTTTTTAAATGACAATTTAATGTTTAATTGTAACGTATGGTTTGCAATTGTAAATTGGCATGTGAGATTGTGGATTCTGATTTTGATTATTGCTAATTTCCTGTTGGTACATGATTATTGAGGAACATGATATAGGTTGATAATATATTGAATATAAAATCACAGAAATATTAACTGAATTTAACGTTAAAGAAATATAAATTGAATATAAAATCACAGAAATATCAACTGAATTTAAGATTAAAGAAATATAAATTGAATTTAAAATTTCAGAATTGTAAACTCTGAATTGTAAAATGTTCAAGATCAAAGAAATAACAATTGACTCTAAGATTGAAGAAATATAAATTAAAATTTGTCTACAAATCAAAAGATTAGAAAATTTAAAATGTGCTTCAGTGAATGTTAAATTAAAAGGAACGATTTTATTCATCTTAGAACGGTATAAATTAAAATCATAATAACAATACTGTCTAACTTGTTCATTCTTGCAAATCTCTTCCAAAAATTGCAAAATTCAGAAGCTCATTTCAGAAATATTAAATCAAATAGAAAAATAGCTTCATTAATCTTTATAATCAGCACAAATAAAAATTATAATAATCATATAACTAACCTATTCATTCTCACAAATCTCAAAGTGACGCACAATTAAAACCAACTGCTAAACCTTGCATAATTATATATAATGATTTGCATAATGTCCCAGAAAATGTTGTTTTAAAAAAACAAAATAACATCCCCCTCCTTCGAACAGAATAAATTGAACAAAAAGCAATCAACAAACGCCAAAAATTCCCAATAAACGTGAAGCCAATGCAGCGCGGAGAAATGCAGCCCACGGTCGCATTCAACCAAAGATCTCGAATCCGAGAGGTTCGAGGATCCAAAGATCATTCATCGACTTCGCCGTCGTCGCGCGGAAGAAGCCGAACCGAAATCCGATTGTCCCGTTTGCACGTGCGTGTTTCCCCGGATCCCGACAAATCGCCGAGTGAATCGAACAGGTACCTGCATTCTGGCAACTCGATCATGCGAGGTGTCCGCGTGAATGCGCTCCGAGAGCCGCATCGTTCCCGGTCCGCCGAAGCAAAATCGGCCGAAGGGATTAACCGTTGAAAAGCGCTGCGAGCGACGACCTGATTATCCGCGATATGTAAAATAGCCACGGGAATCGTGTTACGATTCCGCACCCTCCGCACCGGAAGCAGGTTCGAAGAAGACCCCCGGTCCGTCGACAAATCCCACCCCCCGAAAACCGATTCGAAGAAGCAAAAGGGAGAAAACAGTATTTGACACGGTATTTCGGTGCGGAGACCAATGGATTTCGAATAATCGCGACCGCCTTTAATTCCCCCTGATCGTTTGTAATGGATTTACACACCGGCGCTCGCACACCCTCGTGCGAACCCGAGATTAGGCTGATCGGGCGAGAGAGAGAGAGAGAGAGAGAGTTCCTCGTGGATCTTCGGTTGGTTTACAACCGATATTTTGAGGAGGTCGCCAATACGGGCCATTTGACCAGCTCGAGCACGCATTCTCAGGGGTGTTTCTCGAACGTACTCGTTGCACAATGTAACACTATCCCCTCCTCCTTCTCCTTCACCCCCCCCCTCTCCCCTTGCACCCTCCATACCCTAGTTTTCATGGAGGAGCAATCTTCGAGTGTCTTTAATGCGAAACCGAGCGCGACGGCTCTTTCTCGCGCGTTACTTTGTCGCGAGCGAACCCTTTATCCGCGGCGAAAGTGGCCGGCCCTTCGAGACGGGGTTCGGCGTCGGCTCGTTTGCGCGGATAACCAGCTTGGAGAATCATTCGACGCACAGTCGAACCGCAATGTGTGCAATCATCGGGAACCAACGGTGCAACGATATCGTTTCGATTTTCGTGGTTCTTTAATCGCTCGTTTGAGCG